>NC_073744.1:74358434-74560934 GCF_029784135.1 Toxorhynchites rutilus septentrionalis | reverse complement strand
TGCGCAATATGGAGCAAGGTACACAGGTGGACGCAGTGTATACGGACCTCAAGGCTGCTTTCGATCGCGTCGATCACAAAATCCTTCTAGCAAGGCTGAACAAACTCGGGATTTCATCAAGACTAACGACATGGTTGAACTCGTATCTGAAAGATAGACAGATGTGTGTCAAAATCGGACCTGCACAATCTGCGACATTCTCTAATCCTTCGGGAGTGCCTCAAGGAAGCAACCTAGGTCCATTGTTGTTCTCACTATACATCAACGAAGTATCCTTGATACTTCCAACTGGGTGCCGCTTATTCTATGCTGATGATGTGAAAATTTATATGGCAATCAGGAACGCACTAGATTGCCATAGGCTTCAGGATCTGGTCAACCGCTTTGAAGAATGGTGCTTGAGGAATATGATGTCGCTCAGTATCTCGAAATGCAGCACTATTTCGTTTCACCGGAAGCTCAAGCCAATAGTGTTTAACTACTCCATTTCTGGTCAAGTTCTGTCGCGAGTGAGCCACATCCGTGACCTTGGAGTGACCCTTGATAATGCGCTCAGTTTCCGACTGCACTTCAACGAAATTATTGCTAAAGCCAACCGGCAGTTGGGATTCGTTCATAAAATTACAAGTGAATTTCGTGATCCACACTGTCTTCGATCTCTATACTGCTCGCTAGTTCGATCTACACTGGAGTTTAGTGCAGTTGTCTGGTGCCCGTTTCAAACTAACTGGATTTGTAGGATTGAGTCTATTCAGCGGAAATTTGTGCGACATGCTCTCCGGAATCTTCCGTGGCGGGATCCACTAAACTTGCCACCGTACGAGGCTCGTTGCCAACTCTTGGGACTGGAGACGCTGGAAAGGAGACGTTTCAACGCTCAGGCTATGTTTGTCGCCAAACTTTTGACCGGAGAAATCGACTGCCCTGCACTGTTGGAGCAAATTAATATGTATGCGCCTGAACGTATTCTTCGTACCAGAAACTTTTTGTATCTTGAGGGACGCAGTGTGAACTATGCGTTGCACAATCCTGTTCGTTTTATGTCAGTCCGTTTCAATGATGTGTTCGACTTATTTGACTTTAATATCTCTTCGGACACCTTTTACAGACGACTCACTCGTAGATGAAATCTTTGTATTGTTTTATTTTGTTGGACCATTGTATTTTGATTTAGTAGTGTCGTTTAGTTTTAAGAAAATCATTAAGACCAAGTGTGAGTCAGATGGTTTAAAGAAAAGAAATAAAGAAATAAAGAAATAAAGAAAATGATTTTGTGGAATTCAGTGATTCATAACTTAGATGAAGGCCTTCTAATTCATAGGAACGCTATTTTTCATGCTATGATATGTCAATATTTTTTAGTAGTTGAAGTTAAGCGCCAGGATTTCAATGCATTACTAAGGTAAAAGATTTTGGTTTGTCCAGTCAAAAATATGATCATGGTTTGTCCACTTTTTTGAATGCTCTAATTCAGCACACCTTTGTCAAATCAGGTATTCGATTGTTTCAAAACATATAAATAAAATTGTCTTTTTCATGATTTACAGTAGTTTTATAGTATATTTTTACGGAATCACATGTTTTAAAGGATTATAAAATACACCTTCTACACCTTCCACCTTATTCAGACTTTTTCTGGATTATAACACTTACAAATATTGTAAACATCATTCTTGCACAACATTTGTATCAGATTTACATAGCTAAACCATTAAATTAACGCATTTTGATGAACTCAATTCTGATCATGAGTTGTCCAATTAACTAATGTTGTTTTGTCCACATGATTTCTATGGCAACCGTTTGACGCGCTGCAGTTTGTTTATTATGTCCTCCGCGCATAGCAGAAATAAAGTTTCTCTATGTTGAGTGTCGTGAGGTGAACACTTTTAAAATGCCCAAGAAAATGCGATATTCTGAAGAAAACCTAAATTATGAATGGATCAATATGATGACAGTAAACTCAAGCAATGATAAATGAAACATCTACTTGAGAATTCGAATGCTTTCATTAAAAAATGATGATTTCTAAAGCCTGACAAACCATGATACTTTTTTGGACAAACCATGATCATAATTCCTCTTTGAGGAAAATCGTTAAAAAACATAAAAAATTGAATAATCTCAATGCCTTATGGAAGTATTAGCAACTAGAGACTTGGGGCTTTTCAACAAATCCAAACTCGTATCGATTCTATGTGATTTTCATGAAGAAAAATCAATTTACATTTACTAGTTGCGTAAAAACATCTTAAATCGGACAAACCAAGATCATTTACCCTATATATAACACAAACTCGTCAAACTTAATTCTGGGTGTAAATGCGAAGAAACTCAACATCACCAGCACGAGGGAAAACATCATTTACGTCAGTAGCAATGTATTAACCTTAAGTATTACCCACGTTGTTAACTGATTAGCCCCCCTTCGCGACAGGATCAATGCCCGAAGTGCTATTCTTGGCCGATAACTCAACAGATCCCCCGCATCAAATTTGAATGTCCAAAAATCATCTCTTTTATTTTATGATATATTTGGTAATTTGAAGCTTGATATAATGATTAAACATTATTGATTGATAGAAAACAAGTGTAGCTCAGTATACAATGTGACATTTTTTATTTAGACCGTATTGGTTTGGAAATATCAGGCGATTTGCTTAAGTGGTCCAAATTCCCCACTTTTCCCCTACAACCGAAACCGAAAACAAAACAGAATATGCTCATTATTGGGGAAACCCTCATTTTTCAGTGTGTTCAAAAATTAGAAGCTGCTGAACATGCTTGTATCGTAATGAACGAGGAAACATACATGCTTGAAGAATTTTTCTTTTTTCTGTCACGCTAACCATGAATGCTTCGCCAAAGAAATTCTTTGTTTTTTCAGCCAGACCAGCATCGGTCATTTTCGCATATTTTTAGAAGAATTGATGCTATGTTCAGCGACTTCCATTGATGGAAACGATTGATAATCGGAAGGAATCAAATCTGGTGAATAAGCCGCATGCGATGGTTGATTCTAACTCAGTAGCTAATTGAGTAAACCGTTTCCCTGGTCGGTCTTGCTAGGTGTGCTGGGGCATTGTTATCAAGAAAAATCACTTTATGTTGCATTTTCTGATATTCCGATCAATTCTGAGCAGGGCACAACTCAATTCGATCAATTGTCTTCGGTAACGTTCACTTTTAACAACTTCACCGGTTTTTGGCGTCTCCAAACACTTTCGGTGGATTTCCACGTGTCTCGTTCTCACTTGTAATATTTTCGTTCGCACGTTCGTTTGTTTGTAAGCTTCTTTATTTCTTATAATGCTAATACACTTGTGTATGAAACATGCAGTCCTTAAATTCACTGCTAAAGCACCCACTTTCCGTAAACCTTCCATTGAACAAAGCCGGCTTACATCACTGCTGCTGCTGCTGTTCGCTTCGAACTCATGAATTATCATTTAAACCGAGTGTATCGCGCTCCACCGCATGGATAAACATTGCCAGATTCGAGTGCGTTTCGGTTTAGGGTTTGATAAAAGTAATAACGTGTAAAAATATCCCCATTTAATGGTGTTCCGCTGGTTGGCAAGGAGTAAAAAATATATACCCCCAACATAGCCTTCATAAAACGAGCGTTCCCGCGAGAGGCTCATCCCCGTCCTTTCTAATTACGTAATATGGTTGAGGTTTTTATGAGTTTGGCTCGATGACATGTTGCCGCTTGGGGCTGTCGAGGCATATCGTTTTTTGTGACTGAGTTTTTTTTTTCTCGCAACCATTGAGCCCTGTTCACGCATATGCTACCGTTTGGGATCCCAACTTTCGCAGCATCTGTCGCTCTTTGCTGGATGTCATTTTCGATTATTTATGTTAATATTTTACGCCTGGATTGTGATGATTAGAGTTGAGTGGATTCAATGAAATGGCAGCGGACGGTGACGCGAAAAAAGGCTCCGGTTTATTCATATCCGAGTGCAATGAAATTTGTCAGCGTAATGTCACTGAGCAGAGGGCCAGCAGCCATCAGAGTAGCAAAAACAACTCCGCTGGAAAATGTGGCTTTTAAAACTAATGATTTATTACCACGTTCAGCTTGTTTGAGTGAATTAAACATTTCACTTAATTTGACAGATTTTGATGATACAAAAAACCCACTCGAAGCATGTTTTAATAATAAATGATATGCAGTTTGTTGGCATGTTTTTGATAATTTTTATTGAAATCGCCCGTCCCCCAGGCATCAGATAACTAGGAACTAAAATATTTGAACTTGTTTCAAATTCGTTCAGTTGTACAGAACAATTTACATAGGCTTTAAGGAGCTCAAGTCTATTATTGAAATTCTTTCAAATTAAACAATTCTAATATCCGCTCACCACCAGTGCTAATGTTTCAATAACCCACCCATCCTTCCGGAGGTTGTCATCTCGAGAGATCTGAGCAATTTCGATTTGGAGTGCTACCGTGTTGTAACAGTATACCTAACTCGGCCATGGTAAACCTTTTGGGAACCCCCTACCAAATGGAGGACTATTAGCCGAGCGCAAGGAATGGAAACATGTCTACTCACCTACTGTGTGTGGCCTCGACCTGTACTCGAGCAGTTTATTTAATAACTGCTCCCGCCAATACCCCGAACCACCAGTTCCGACCGAAGCCACCGTCTCATTGCAGGAACAGCTTGCGAAGAAAATTCTCGTTCCAAAAGCACAAATGAAAACAATTAGTGTTTGCCATGTTTAGAACTGGGTTCCTTGCGAATGGGAGCCCCACATCTATGACTTTGTCTGCTTCAATTCATGGGGCGGTCGGTATACAGTTGTTAATTATTGGAGCTACTTGCCAAAAGAATAAGAAAGCGTGGGCGGGTGGGAAAAGTGAGAAAAACAACCAAACACAAGAAACAGCACTACCGGTCACCTCGTCTGGAAGCAGTGTTTCGACTGCCTGTGGAGAGAAGTTTCTGTTCATATATTGTATACATATACAGTTCCACTCTTTTGGTTCATATCTATGCAGGACTTCTACTACTGCTACTCCTGCTGCTGATGCTGCTCGCCGAACGATAAGGAACTTGTTTCTTCAACCCTCCGTCGCCAGTGTATATGGTCTGTGAATATGCTTGGAAGGTAATAATTACAAATGGTCCGGAGACATGTCTTTTTTGGAAGGGCGTCCAAAGTACTGAGAGTGCAAGAACTACCATTTGGGGAGACTGCGTACAAAAGTAAGGTACGTGTTCATGTGTATCCGGTATTTACATTTCTCACCGAATCATTTCTGCTCAATTTATCAGACTGGGGGGAAAAGTCGGTGAAATATGTTGGCGGAGGTTTCATTTTTTGTGCACTGAGATTCGAGGAAAATGGTTCGAAGTGAGCGAGTAAGGAGGACAGCATATATTTCGACACTCGTTACAATACTAGGACATTACAACATTCTTTGGGATGGCCTTTTGTTTAACGGATCAATTTGGAATTATATAGTGTTTTGCTAGTACATGGCGGACTCGATCATATACAGTTTCCGATTTTTTTTACTCTATATAATCGAGTGAAAAATATTTTTTATTCGTTTTTTATACATATATTATATTGATATATTAGGTTGGGGAAAAAGTTATCCATTATTTTCTCGTTGGCTAGCTTTAGTGACCAATCTCGCGTAATATCGATTATACAATTTCAAGTTTAGGCTCGTTGTAAAGGAGGCACTAAAATAAGGAAATTAAAAAATCTTTTGTTGTTTTTTGTTTGTCCCATTCAGTAGTGAGTTACAAGGTGTTAACAATGGAGGTCAACAAAGAGAAATTTCGGTACATTTTACACTTTTTATTTTATAAATGCGAAAATGCAAGCCAGGTCGCTGAAATGGTGATTGATGTTGCTGGTGCCGATACTGCAACAGTAAAATACGTGAAATTAGATTTATTTTCAAATTTAAAAAAAATATTTTTTTAAATTTTTTTAAATTTTTTTTGACGTCTTTCATGAGGGGGCCAAATCGGAAAACAGGTCACGTTTTTTTCAAATAAAGCAGAGATCGAAATGCTCGCCGATTTGAGACGAAAAACATCCGTTTTCACCCACAGGGAAAAATAGCTGACAATATAGGAGGCGAGAGAATGTTATACGCTCACTTCGATTCTCGCGAGAAACGCAAAGCCGATTTTTTTTTTCGGTGAGTTATGATTGCCGAAAAATGGTTTCGTTTTCAGTGACTCCTTGATGCCGATAATGGTTTTTCACTTCTTCAGTACAGCTGAAAACATTGCATGAAAATATGCGGCAATATTGGGTTTCATCGTGAAGTGAACATGAGATGGATTAATATGTGTACAATTCAGACGCTGTCCAAATGCAGATCGTTTGGACGCTGTCCTAATAGATTAACGTTGGTAAAGTTAGCTATGATTTTTCGCTCCATATTTTCAGTACCAAATGAGAGACGAAAAACCATTCTCGTTGAACTTCTGAGAACGAATTTTTCCACATCTCTTTTCGGTGAAAACGAAGAGACGAAAATATCAACAATACACGGTTCATCGAAAACTAGATTGATTGATTGAATATTTATCGTGCATCCGAGCGAGGATTTCGATCTCTGAAATAAAGTTAACGTTAATAACTATTTCTGCTGCGAACGGATTTTGACGATTCGCATACCAATCGGATCGGAAATTATCTAAGATTTGTTTGATATGCTATACATTGTTATCCCATCGTTTGAAAATGGTTTAATTTGATTAAAATTGGAAACATTCCCATTTTCCCATACATTTGCTCTGTCCATTTTTGAGCTTCCCTAACAGAGCTGTCTATAACGAGTGAGAATAAAAACAACGAAGGAGATAAACAAAAAGAAAATATTTGTAACGTGAAGACCACCCTTGCACAGCAAGTACGCTGTCGCTAGCGTATAAATATCGCATACAGCAATTCCAAATGAAATCGTTCTAAAAATGCAGATTTTAAAAACTTGCATTTTTGATTCCAATGAAAGTGTGTATTCCGTTTGGATTGGAGGAAATACGAGTTTTTCACAGCAATTGGAATTTTTTTGACTCAAACGTAACTTTTGAAAAGGGCGTATCGATTTTAGTAAGAGAAATCTTTGATAATTTATATCTCAAAAACTATGAGTCGTACCGAAATAGTGTCTTAGAAAGTGTATTGATGGTTGAATATGAGAAAAATTTACACTGAGAAAAAAAATTAGTACTCTTTTTTTTATTTACAAAATAAAAATTCAATTTGCAATATCCAAAATACATATTTTTTATTATTTTTTTAATTTTTTCATACAAAATAGAAGTCATGCAATCAAAATTTAAAAAATGGGCCCAAGATGGTAGAACTATTTTTGACAAACTTTGTGGAACATCGAATTTTTAGGAATTTTCGGAATTTCGAATTTTTGTATGTTAACAATCATTTTTAGCCACAAATTATGAATCCTGATGTGGTTTAAAACAAAAAGGGTAATTATCAATCTCCTTCTAAATGTAGCCATTCTCGAAATATTTATAAAAATATTTCTAATTTATCGTCTTTTTATAGTAAATAATCCCTTTTAATATGTTTGTCGTGTTATACCGTCAGGTTCATGAAATTTTATGAATTTGCTTATAATTTCCAACAAATTTTCCAAATACATCATTATGGTTCATTTTTTGACTCAAGCGTAACTTTTGAAAAGGGCGTATCGATTTGAGTAAGAGAAATCTATGATAATTTATATCTCAAAAAATATGAGTCGTACCGAAATAGTGTGCTAGAAAGTGTTATAGAGTATTGTTGGCTTAATTTGAAAAAAAAAACACAATGAGAAGAAAAATTAGTACTCTTTTTTTATTTACAAAATAAAACTTTAATTTGCAATATCAAAAAATATGTATTTTTTTATAATTTTTTCAATTTTGTCATATAAAATAGCAGTGATGTAGAAAATTTAAAAATGGGTCCAAGATGGTAACACTATTTTTGACGAACTTTGTGGAACATCGAATTTTTAGGAATTTTCGAAACTTCGAGTTTTCGTATGTTAGCAGTCATTTTTAATCACAAATTATGAATCCTGATGTTATTTAAAACAAAAAAGGTTATTATCAATCTTCTTCTAAATGATAATTTCATTCTCGAGATGTTTAAAAAAATATTTTTAATTTATTATCTTTTTAATAGTAAATTGGTCCTTTAAATATGTTTGTCGTGTTATACCATCAAGTTCATGAGATTTTATGAATTCGATTATAATTTCCAACAACTTTTCCAAATACATAATTATGGTAAAACATGGCTAAACATATGTCAGGAGTTACGTTACGAAACATTCGAAGACATGTGGGTTACAAAACGTAGCGAAACTAAAAAATCCTTTTTATTCTTAATACAAACTTCAATTAATCAAAAAAATTGTTGGAAATTATAAGAAAATTCATAAAATTTCATGAACATGACGGTATAACACGACAAACATATTAGAAGAGATTATTTACTATAAAAAAGATTATAAATTAGAAATATTTTTCTAAATATCTCGAGAATGGTTGCATTTAGAAGGAGATTGATAATTACCCTTTTTTGTTGTGAACCACATCAGAATTCATAATTTGTGGCTAAGAATGATTGCTAATATACAAAAATTCGAAGTTTTGAAAAATCCTAAAAAATTCGATGTTCCACAAATTTCGTTAAAAATAGTTTTACCATCTTGGGCCCATTTTTTCAATTTTCTGCATAACTTCTATTTTGTATGAAAAAATAAAAAAAATTGATAAATATGTATTTCGGATATTGCTAATTGAATTTTTATTTTGTAAATAAAAAAAAGAGTATTAATTTTTTTTCAGTGTACATTTTTTCATATTCAACCATCAATACTCTATAACTTTTTCTAAGACACTATTTCGGTACGACTCATAGTTTTTGAGATACAAATTATCAAAGATTTCTCTTACTCAAATCGATACGCCCTTTTCAAAAGTTACGCTTGGGTCAAAAAATTCCCAATTGCTGTGGAAAACTCATATTTCCTCTAACCCAAACGGAATACACACTTTCATTGGAGTCATAAATACTCAAGTTTTGTCATTTGTCGATTTCATTTAGAATTACTGCATATCCTCTGATACAAATTTTCGCTTCCCGTTTGGTGGTCAACGAAGCATCATCGTTACCGGCGAGCATCGAGCGAGAATAAATTGTTTTTCTTTCACGATTCACGGAAGATGGCTATAGGTGCGATACCATTAAGCAACACTAAACAACATAAAGCACAACACTTGATACTTGAAAATATTTCTATTTGTTGTTTTTATGGATTACTTAAGATATATTGAGGTGGTTATGGAATGTGGAATAACGGTCAAATATTTAAAAGCATATGGATGAGTGTGTGTATGTGTCAAATGCGAAAAAGAGTTCAATGATTGCAATGAATACTCAGTGGAATGCGTGTATTGACATGAAGAAACAAATAGTGACATAACAGTTCGGCTGAAAAGTTTATAAAATAACATAGTAAAACTATTTTTTTTGCAAAATACAATTTTATTATTCAACATAATTGCCTTCGAGGGCGATACAGCGATTATAGGGATCTTGCAACCTTTCGATATCATTTTTATAGTACATACTAGTACTTTCACTTTTTTTTTCTCAAAATAGGGATCATTTTCTTCAGGTCTGTGAACAGAGAATAGTCGCTGGGGGCCAGATCTAGGGAATACGGTGGATGCGGAAGCAATTCGAAGCCCAATTCATGCAACTACACACGAAATTCAGATTTTTTCATTTTTTTTTCACAATAACAAAAGTTGCCTCACTCTCAATGCTGTAACTCACGAACCAATCGACCGATTGCTGTCAAATTTTGACACGTATCCATTGAAAGATGGTGCTTTGTGATAGTCAAGTAGATTTTTGCAAGAGGCGTCATCTAGACGTCAACCTCATGAACATTTCAGCCAAACTGTTATGTATCGTGTATTGTTCGCGCAAAAGCAAGATAGAATCGCTGCTTCTAGAACTGCTTTTACAAATCCGAGGGTTAATGATATACACTTTTCAGTCTTACCGTAACCGTAATCTAATGAAGAGTGAATTACCAAATTCTTTTGCAATCATGGATATTATCCGAAATGATAAACAAGCAGATGAAATAAAACGAATGCGCAGTCCTACGTCCTAAGCGGTCGTGTCTTGGATACAACCCCCCACAATTTTTGTCATTGCAATACACTAAATTATGATCTCTACAGTCAACAAATGGACCCTTTGAAGCTAGCGATTGACCATAAACGTTCAGAACTGGCCAACAGAAGAAATGTTGTGTTGCATCAGCTTGATTAGAAATCAAATTTTTATGTTATATTTTAAGCGTACATACATTATTCAGTCGTATAATTATTTAGTCATTCAATTTACTCCAACGATTAAAGCATTTTCGTTGAAGTAAATTGAATTTTTTTTCCACAACTGATGCTATTACCACGTTTTGATTTTTTTTAATTCAATGTCCAGTTTCTATGGTGAAGCTTTATTTGTAAATTACAACACATTTGTCATCATTGGTGAAATACGACCATAAATGTCGTTATGGATAGCACAGCCAGTTGAGATTACAATACATATGTGTTTATTTTGATAATGCAAATATTGGGTTGGGGAAATAGAAATGTCGTATATTGTCAATATATGGCAACACTTCAACATATCTTGTGTTGTACTTATCGCATCGGGTCATACTATACGGCTATTTAAAGACGACAATCTGTGCTACAAGTGTCATTTTGACAGTGTTGTGATTGTCCTTTTCAGTCTCAAGTTATAGCGCGTCAAAGATGGAGTCCACCAAGCAAGAAATTCGCCATATTTAACGTTTTTACTACCTGCGAGGTAAAACTGCAACGAAGGCGGCCGAAAAATGTTCGTGTAGTTTATGGACCCGATACTGTAACGATTTGCACAGCGTTGGTTTGATCGATTTCGTTCTGGTGTAGTGGCTGTCGAAGATACACCCCGTACTGGTAGGCCAATCGTCGTGGAAACCGAAAAAATCGTTGAAATCATCCAAGTAGACCGGCATGTGAGCACTAGCTCGATTGACCAGGAACTGGGTATAGACCATAAAACCATTTGGAACCATTTGAAGAATGAAGATCGGATTCCAAAAAAGCTGGATGTATGGGTGCCACACGAGTTGACGCAAAAAAATCTTTTAGACCGAATCAACGCCTGCGATGCACTGCTGAAACGGAACATAAAGCGAAGAAAGTCGTGGTCAAAGCGCGGTGAGTCGGCCCAAACCATTGCCAAGCCCGGATTGACGGCTAGGATGGTTTTGCTTTGTGTTTGGTGGGATTGGAAGGGAATCATCCACTATGAGCTGCTCAACTATGGCCAGACCCTCAACTCGGTTCTCTACTGTGAGCAGCTTGACCGTTTGAAGCAGGCGATTGACCAGAAGCGGCCAGAAATGATCAATAGTAATGGTGTTGTTTTCCACCAGGACAACGCTCGGCCTCACACATCTTTGATGGCCCGTCAGAAGCTACGGGAGCTCGGATGGGATGTCCTATTGCACCCACCGTATAGTCCGGACCTGCCCCAAGTGATTATCATCTCTTCCGGTCCATGAAAAACGCTCTTGATGATTCTAAGTTGGCTTCAAAAGAGGCTTGCGAAAAAATGCTGTCTGATTTTTTTTTTGCAAATAAGGAGAGGGGGTGATAATGAAGTTGCCTTCTAAATGGCAACAAATTTGCGAAAAAAACGGAGCATATTTGACTTTTTTTTTTTTATTCCATTTATTTATTTAAGGCTCATTAGCATTTTAGCTGTAACAGAGCCGAATTTTAATCGTGTACATGTCACATGGTTATCATATATCTATAATTAGCACATTACATAGTTGCCATTCGCCAGTATTCCTTCTATACTATTACATATGGTTCATTCACATAGTAGCCATTTAGGCGTAAGGGTATTCTTTCTGTTCTTCCATTATCCAGTTGGACCACCGGACAACGGAGACAGTTGTTTGATCATTGTTGAGTTATTTATAGAACAGTAGCCCGATGTGTCTGGCAGAGCAGAGCAGTTGTATGGATGAATCGATCCTATTTCGACCGTGGATCGATCTCCATCGCTGATGATTGTTGCGTGGACGTAGCTATTCTGTAACAACACAAAGATGGTCAATGAGGGCCCTGAGTTTTGAACTCACGATCGATCGCTTACTAAGCGAACGCGCAACCAATGTGGCTACGGAGACCCCCCATATTTGACTTAAATTGGATAATTTTAAGTTTGTTAAATAAAGCGTCAAATTTCGATCAGAAATACGACATTTCCTTTTCTTCAACCCTATATTAACGACACCATACATAAAGCGTCTATATACAGCCATTCCGAGCCAAACCGATATAGTGGTTCTCAGATTTTCGTGAAAAGTGGTAGTTTTGTTCTTTATCGCAAAACATTAGACCCGTATTTTTTTATTTTTTCAGTAAGGTGACCATTTCCATTTTATGGTGGACCGAAAAATCAACTTTTTCCTCTTTTTTCCAAAAAGGACTTTTTAAAAAAAAATCATAACTTTGGAACTACTGGGCCGATTCAGATGTTTGACATATCAAATTAAAGCCAATCTTGTCTTTTTTGGAAATATACTAAACCTGCAGAAAGTTTGAATTCTTTTCTCGTTATTATTGATTGTATTCGTTTTTTATTGTTTTCATAGTCTCGGGACAAAGGGCGCTATATTTTTTCTGAAAAGCTAAGGATTTTTCACATAACATATGTCGAAACCAAAGATGATTTTTTTCGTTTTTGAGTTATGATTTTTCAAAGTTAACCGATGGTTCGAAACATATTTTTTCCTCTTTTTTCCAACACGAAAATTCATAACTTTTGATCTACTGGACCGATTCAGATGATCGATACATAAAATAAAAGCCAATTAGCTAGTCTTTTTTGAAAAATATTAGACTTGCGAAAAAAAAATTGATTTTGATTTCGTAATTATTTATTGTATTGGTTTTTATAGTTTACATGGTTTCGGAACCAAGGATGCTGTATTTTTCTTGAAAGCTGAGGATTTTTTTACATAACATATCCAAAAATCAGAGATGTGTAATTTTTCGTTTATAAGTAATTATTTTTCAAAGTTAAAACGTTTTCAGTCTTTGTTCAATATTTCTATGCGACTAGATTGGATGTATGCGACTAAAAATCAATTAAATGTAATGTAAGACTGGCTTATTGGCTTTAATTTGATATGTCGATCATCTGAATCGGTCCAGTAGTTCGAAAGTAATAAATTTTTGAACAAAGTCATTTTTGGAAAAAAGTGGAAAATGATTTTTTGGACCATCGGTTAACTTTGAAAAATCATAACATAAAAACGAAAAAAACGCCTCTTTGGTTTTGACATATGTTATGTGAAAAATCCTCAGCTTTTCAGAAAAAATATAAAATATAGCGCCCTTGGTTCCGAGACTATGAAAACATTGGCTTTAATTTGATATGTCGATCATCTGAATCGGTTTAGTAGTTCAAAAATTATGAATTTTTGAAAAAAGTAATTTTTGAAAAAAAAAGAATAAAGTTGATTTTTCGGACAACCCTGAATTGGAGATAGTCCCTACTGGAAAAATAAAAAAAAACGGGTCTAATGTTTTGCGATAAAGAACAAAACTACCACTTTTCACGAAAATCTGAGAACCACTATATCGGTTTGGCTCGGAATGGCTGTATATATATTTTTTATTCAACGTTCAGTTCGTAATTTTTATCCCGTTTGTTGTGTTTATCATGATGAAGCTAACATTAATAACATTATTGTTAGCCCGCCGTGCACCGAACCCCCTTGTCAGAGTTAGGAGTGTCGGAGTGTCGGAGTTAGAATGGAACTGGATGCAGCACGTGAAGCAATAGAGAACTGTTTGGAGCACATAGATAAGGACAGATGAAACACTGAAGAATAATTGACGAAGAGAATAACAATTTGAATAAGCGAGTTATAGATGAAAAGGGTCTTTACAGAGCATTGAGTAGGAAACTATAGTTGGGTGAAATCAAAAAGTTGAAGGAAGTTGAAGACTATAGTTGGATGAAAGAGGATTAAAGGACTAAAGTGAAAGGAATCAGGATTTATAATAGGATTTTAAAAGAAATACGTTGTTAATGTGTTTAGATTGGATTTAGTGGAAAGGTGAATTAATTATTGATTTTCGGGTTATCAGAAAAAAAAAATGTAAGGATTTAATGTGTAATTAATTTATTATTATTATTATTATCTATACATATAAAAATAGAGTGATGTCTGTCTGTCTTCCTGTCTGTCTGATTCTTATGGATTCGGAAACTACTGAACCGATCGACATGAAAATTGGTATGTAGGGGTTTTTGGGGCCGGGGAAGGTTTTCGTAACAGTTTGAGACCCCTCCCCCACTCTAAGAGGGGGCTGCCATACAAATGAAACACGAATTTCTGCATTATTCGAGAATTAATCGAATAAATGAAATGAAATTTGGCTCTTAAGGGGAAGGGCGGGGGTGGGCTGGTTCTGCCATACAAATGAAACACAAATTGCTGCATTACTCGAGATTTAAACAAGCAAATAAGACCAAATTTTGCATGTAACGTAACGGAGAAACATGTTATTTGCAAGTGGTTGAAAAAATCTTCAACGAGAATTGTGTCTGAAAATAATCTGATATTATAATGATGAGTTTTGGTAGGAGTACTAGGAATTTTATAGTAAAAGGTAATTTTAAAGGGTAGATCAGGAGATCAATCAATGAATAATTCTGCGATTGGGCCCATGAACAGCGTTTAATAAGAAAACGCGGATGTGATAACGAAAAAAAAAACGTGGATGTGATAACGAAGTTTGCCGGGTCAGCTAGTTATTCAAATAAAACTATTTACAGTTTTGAGCTGCTACGATCAAAACTGCTGCAAAAATATATACCGGAAATCCGAACAATCATATACGAACCTCCCACCTCATATATGATGTCTCCCACTCTTTTAGATACATCTCAACATTCTGTTAAATTTTTAGAGCATAAACTATCTTTCACTGTTTAAATTTTCTTACCACAAATCGTTGCCACTTTTTTCTCTCAAGTTCCACTTCTCTTCTCTGGAGTGAGCGTTATTAGTGCGGATCTGAGAACTCCTTATGTAGGTCATTAAACGGTTTCCTACCTTACTAACTAATGAATTTACGAAAAAAATGTATATCAGTATTAAATTATAGTTAAGAGTTTGGCTCCTTTATATGTACGTAAATGAAGCCTAATTTGAAAGAAAGTTAAAAGTACAACAATTAGGATTATTTCAGTTAAATCAGGCCAAATTGACTGTTTGACAATGATGATGTGATGCTTCTGAAAAATCAGGAAGGTTGGCATCTCTGGATAGAACTCTGGTAGAACTTAATCTGGATACTCGAGAGTTTGTTAGAATTTTCATTGACTAACTATAGTCTATTTACCAACGCTGAATAACTGATCCCCCTCAACGCAAGCTGCCATCGAGTCACGCTGCAATCACTAGAGCGGTAACCATTCCCACGAGTGACTACTTCAACCGATGTGCAGCAATTTACGAGTCACACATAGTTAGAGGGTAACCACCGGTAGCCCTCCCGGCTACACCTTACAGCCAGGACTGCAGAACCGCGCTAATCATAATTTAGCAAACAGCACATCATTCGCACTCTGGGAATCATTAATTTATAGCGCGATAGTTACCGCCCACTGAGGTCAATTTGATTAATATTTATCGCATCTCATTTGCATTTAATATCAGATTCGAGTCCACTCCGATGTCAAAACAACTACAGATAACCGCCAAGTTTCATAATCACACATTCCCTCCCACTAGAGACGGTTCGATGGGTCACCATCGGAGCGGAAGGAAATGAATAATTATGATCCGGAGGGAAGGAACAATAAACAGGGGCAAATGTGTCACTGGTAGGCAGTAAACTGTCACACACTTCGACATAAAAGGAAGCCAAAAGCTCCGAAATAACAGCTGTCGGACGATACAAACACCGTAAGAGCTGCGGAAAAGCGAAAATTTTGAAGCAATTCAGACATATACACGGAGGGTGATTTCCATAAAAAATCAACCATCTTGACAGAATGGTTCCGCTCACACGATATACACCGTAGAGAACTGTCAGAGGTGAACAGTTGAACGTGCAAATTGCGTCGGAAGACTCGGGCGCGGATTTGGTTCCTTCGCACGTCGTTAACAGCATCCGCGCCGAGCGAAGATTAGTCCTGAAACGGGTCCGGAATTCAATTTGATGTTCCTTCTAAGTATCTCGGATGCTGTTTCTTTTTATTGCACATGAAAGTGTAGCCTTCTTCGTGCCATATAGCCCTCCACGGGGGGTGATATTGATGCTTTAAAAACAGAAATTACTGAAGAAAGGATGGCGGCTTTTTATGCTGAGAATTCCATCAAACGGCCATAAAGCGTTCTCGGTCGACATAATATAAAATCATTAAAGTATTAGAATGATTGAATAAAAGCGGATATGGACTGCTGGAAGTAAACATCTTGCGCGTGCAATTCAATTCATAGACAAAGTATCGCATAAATTCGTTCCATTCCTTCGTTTACATCGTATTTTGTATGCGTCCAGGTTAACTTATTGCAACACACGTTATTTAAGGATAAAAATGGCGAGTGATTTATTCTGAAATTTCGCCTTGCTCCGTTGATCTTGTTGGCACTCATTTGCTACTTGGGAATCCATCGTTGCCGCAAAACGTTTGCCAACAGCTCACAGTTCCTCACTCCAGACAAGATCCCCAGATAATACTCGGTGAAAGCTCGTGTCAGCTTGATTTATTTTAATTAAATTTCAGCAGAGCATAGAACAAATCGTCGGAATCGCCGGAGAAGTCACACCCGGATCACAGCGAATTTCTCCACAAGTAGACCCCTCTCACCTAGTCTGACTCAGTAGCGATAATCACTAGAACTCAACGCCGTCCAGCCTGGACCTACAGGATTGATGAGCTTTCTTTTGCTGTGCACAAATGTTCACACTCTTGGCGTCGGCTGATGAGAGAATATCATCAAAGTCACACAGGATACGAATGATGTTATGGTGGATATCTTCGCCGGGTGTGCTAAAGCCCATTCCCAAATGATTCAACAGTGACAGTTATGTTGTTTGTGTCGCATAATAACAATATTTCAAACGTAACCTACGCATCCGCAACAACACCATCAGTAGATTACTTTTCCAAGTGATGGTAGCTTGACAACATTAATTAACGTCCGAATCATTCAACTTATCGTCTGAGTGAAGTTATGTTCAAATTTGATGCTGGTATATAGACGCCGCCTGTGGGACCATCGACAGGTGGAAACACTTTGACGAAAACTAAAACCACACAGCCTAATACAAAACAGTGGCTTATCACTAATTTATCAGCCCATGCTCTGCGGGTCGAGTTCAGCATCCATCAGCGCGAAGGTACACAAACTATAAGACGCAAACAAGAAAGTCTGCCGCCGAGAAAAGTTATTCCTCTAGGGGGCAACTTATAGTGGAACCGGCGGAAATATTATAAGCTTCCGAGTGCTTAGCACTCGAGCCATCTTAGTTGTTTTCTTTCTTCCTGCGAAGTAGTTTAACAGTTTGTTGATCTCCTCGACAACTGGATATTCATTTTGTACACGTAACAAGCCTCGGATGGGTTGATGGCAGATCGCGATAAAAATCTTGTTAAATTACTTTCTTTGTTTTGGCGAAATCATTTTCATGTGGGTTATGGTGAAGTTGAAGTACGGTATGGCTGGTCGAGCTAGTTATCTCAACATCAAAAGTACTTTATGTGCTTATTCGTGTGCCCAAGAATCAGGTTCTGTGTAGGTTGGTGAGTTCGTGAAGCGGAAATGAGAAAACAAGTTACCATCTGTGAAAGTGGTTCTATTCTTCAGTATATTTTTTTTTCTAGCGAAAAAAAGCGAAAAAAACAAGGTGAAAAAGGATTTTCCACCACTAGGCAGCCTAATGAAAGTTGGTTTTATTTCGCTTTTCAACAGAAGAACAGTCGCACTGAATCAATCATAGTTTATTGTAATGATTACATTTGGTCTGATAATGAGGTCCAATGAGGCATTCATGCTAGGTTGGGGAGTTATTATTTTAAAATAATATTTCAAGACTTAAATTCATCTTTATTTGACATAGTTATGATGCATAAGAACTTCGAAAAAATATTCCCAAAACTTCTGGTGAGTCACTATCGATATGTGTGAGTTAGTGATTTCATGATGAGACACAAATCCGTTTTCTATTCAAACGATAACCCTCAGTCGATTGGTTCAGGCCCTGTAAGCCGTCAGTGAAATTCAAAAGGACAACGATATTCCAGATGGGACAATCGAACTAGTTCCATAGTCTCAACATTATTATTATTAATTTTTTGACGTAGGACTACGTCTAAGCAATTCCTCCTCCCAGAACAAGTGTGTTGATTTTGGTCGTTAATATCTCTTAAATTAATGGATTTTTTTCGGTTCAGCGGAGTGGTTTAGTAATTATTTTTTCCGATAAAATGTCTAAAAGTTATATGCTTGCTACTTATTGACCCTGAAAATTGTTTCAATAGCTTGAACATATTTTTAAAAACATTGGAATCACATAAATCTATATATTAGGCTGTCAAAAAAGTCCTGCGGTTTTTTTTTGAATTTTCATTTGTTCATAAAATTAGTTACAATCATCTGTTTCAAGTCAAACATGTGCCGTTTTGTTCGATGACTTGTTCCCAACGAGATGCCAACTTCATAATACCCCTGTTATAGAAGCTCGCTTACTTATTGGCAAAAAACTCGGATAGCCAATTTTCACAGGCCTCTTTTGTGGCTAACTTCTGACTACCAAACAGGTGGTAGTCACTTGGTGCAAGGTCCGGACTATACGGCGGATGCAAAAGAACCTCCCATCCGAGCTCCCGGAGCTTCTGGCGCGTCACCAAAGAAGTGTGTGGCCTGGCGTTGTCCTGATGGAAGACAATGCGGCCTCTGTTTATCAAAGATGGCCTCTTCTTCATGAGTGCTACCTTCAAGCGATCCAGTTGTTGGCAGTACAGGTCCGAATTGAGCGTTTGGCCATAGGGAAGCAGCTCATAATAGATTATTCCTTGACAATCCCACCAAACACACAGCAGAACCTTCCTGGCCGTTAATGAGGGCTTGGCCACCGTCTGAGCCGCTTCAGCGGGCTTCGACCACGACCGTTTTCGCTTCACGTTATCGTGAGTGACCCACTTTTCATCGCCAGTCACCATCCGCTTCAGAAACGGGTCGATTTTGTTGCGATTCAGCAGCGATTCACATGCGTCGATACGGTCAAAGATGTTTTTTTGCGTCAACGTGTGTGGCACCCATACATCGAGCTTCTTTGCGAATCCAAGCTTCTTCAAATGGTTAACAACGGTTTGATGACTTATCCCCAGCCGATTGGCCGATGCTACGGCTGCTACTATGCCGGTCTTTCTCGGTTAATTCAGCGATTTTGTCGCCATTTTCGACGACAGGCCTTCCGGAGCGTGGCGCATCTTCGACGACCTCTACACCAGAACGAAAACGTTGAAACCATCTTTGTGCGGTGGAAATGGAAACTGTATCGGGTCCATAAACTGCACAAATTTTATTGGCAGCTTGAGATGCATTTTTGCCTTTGTCATAGTAGTACTGTAAAATATGTCGGATTTTCTCTTTATTCTGCTGCATATTTGCGACACTATAACTCACGAACGACTTAATCAAACAAAACATTGTCAAGGACTATATTATAGCGCGCAAAAATACCTTTCCAACAAGATATAGTATGACTCGATACAATGAATACAACTAGAACTACGCGCTTACAACGACACCTCGCGGAAATACTTTTTTGTCAGCCTAATATAAATGGGTGCTGTAGAGTTGTGATGAAGCAAACTCAGTAACGGGTAGATAGTACGGTGAATTGCCTAAATAATGTCATCAGTGGAGAGTTTCTTGGTACCAAGGCGCTTATATCAATGTATAACAGGTGAAGCAACATCATCACTTCAATAAGAAGGGGATTACGGTTTGTGGAGCGGGGGTTGTTTGTTTTGTTATTGCTAGGATACGCTATTTTTGCCTTTTTACATGCAAGAGTGTGGAAATGAGAATGCAATACTACAAAATCATCCCTTCTATTTCACATAAATTCGCAAAAGCCGAACATAGAAGGCATCGTTCGAATAAGCGTCGTAGCAGTTTGTAGAGAGCCGCTGGCAGCGTTCTGATGTTGTTTATAAACAATACCGACAGCAATTCCAATATGGCTGAAAGTGCATTTCATATGATTGTTTCACCTGGTACCTATAGAGGCGCCTTGCTTGGTACTAAAGCAACGAGGCGATAATTACACACATATACACGCACATAAGTATCGAACGTGATGATGGATGTGTTGCACGAGGAACGGGCAGTTCGGGGAGTTGATAGTAAGCCCGACTGGCGAACGGACGTTATAGCGACAGAGTGCAATAGGCGTTGACTGGCGAATAAAAGCGTGAGGGACTTGTGGCGCGACGACTGCTGGGTTTGTACAGGTGCCAGCTCGGAAATCCATTTAGTTATGATTGTGAAGTGAGTGGAAAATGGTCTCGCTCGCTCACCAAAGCACTTTGCTCTTGCTCTCCCAATCCCTTCTCTATTTTACTGCCGATCTAATCGTAGTCTCTAGTGAAAAACGAACTATCGATAATAGGCCTTACACCTATATACACTTCACGGTGACGACGAAATGAAGTGTATCCGAGATGACAACGATACGGTGTTGACATCTAGACACGAAATTAGTTTTCCACTAAAACATATCATTATAATATAAACATGTTTCCAGATACCATTTTTATAAAAGATAGCTGACCCGGCAAACTTCTTCGTTGTTTTTTTGTTATCAATACCTTCAAAAATTCACGTTTTCTTACTAAGCGCAAGTTCATGAATCCAATGGCAGAACTGTTCATTGATTGATCTTCTAATCTTGCTAACCACTTGCAAATAACATGTTTCTCCGTTACATGAAATAAATATTTGATACAGAAAATATGATAGAATAAAGAAAGACCCCTCCCCTCTTCTGAACTTAGAGAGGGGGGAGGGGTGTCTATTCCTTATAGAAACGTTTCGTGTCCCCTAAAATGTTCACATGCCGAATTTGGCTCCATTTGCATGATTAGTTTATCCCTATCCCTATCCCTATCCCTATCCCTATCCCTATCCCTATCCCTATCCCTATCCCTATCCCTATCCCTATCCCTATCCCTATCCCTATCCCTATCCCTATCCCTATCCCTATCCCTATCCCTATCCCTATCCCTATCCCTATCCCTATCCCTATCCCTATCCCTATCCCTATCCCTATCCCTATCCCTATCCCTATCCCTATCCCTATCCCTATCCCTATCCCTATCCCTATCCCTATCCCTATCCCTATCCCTATCCCTATCCCTATCCCTATCCCTATCCCTATCCCTATCCCTATCCCTATCCCTATCCCTATCCCTATCCCTATCCCTATCCCTATCCCTATCCCTATCCCTATCCCTATCCCTATCCCTATCCCTATCCCTATCCCTATCCCTATCCCTATCCCTATCCCTATCCCTATCCCTATCCCTATCCCTATCCCTATCCCTATCCCTATCCCTATCCCTATCCCTATCCCTATCCCTATCCCTATCCCTATCCCTATCCCTATCCCTATCCCTATCCCTATCCCTATCCCTATCCCTATCCCTATCCCTATCCCTATCCCTATCCCTATCCCTATCCCTATCCCTATCCCTATCCCTATCCCTATCCCTATCCCTATCCCTATCCCTATCCCTATCCCTATCCCTATCCCTATCCCTATCCCTATCCCTATCCCTATCCCTATCCCTATCCCTATCCCTATCCCTATCCCTATCCCTATCCCTATCCCTATCCCTATCCCTATCCCTATCCCTATCCCTATCCCTATCCCTATCCCTATCCCTATCCCTATCCCTATCCCTATCCCTATCCCTATCCCTATCCCTATCCCTATCCCTATCCCTATCCCTATCCCTATCCCTATCCCTATCCCTATCCCTATCCCTATCCCTATCCCTATCCCTATCCCTATCCCTATCCCTATCCCTATCCCTATCCCTATCCCTATCCCTATCCCTATCCCTATCCCTATCCCTATCCCTATCCCTATCCCTATCCCTATCCCTATCCCTATCCCTATCCCTATCCCTATCCCTATCCCTATCCCTATCCCTATCCCTATCCCTATCCCTATCCCTATCCCTATCCCTATCCCTATCCCTATCCCTATCCCTATCCCTATCCCTATCCCTATCCCTATCCCTATCCCTATCCCTATCCCTATCCCTATCCCTATCCCTATCCCTATCCCTATCCCTATCCCTATCCCTATCCCTATCCCTATCCCTATCCCTATCCCTATCCCTATCCCTATCCCTATCCCTATCCCTATCCCTATCCCTATCCCTATCCCTATCCCTATCCCTATCCCTATCCCTATCCCTATCCCTATCCCTATCCCTATCCCTATCCCTATCCCTATCCCTATCCCTATCCCTATCCCTATCCCTATCCCTATCCCTATCCCTATCCCTATCCCTATCCCTATCCCTATCCCTATCCCTATCCCTATCCCTATCCCTATCCCTATCCCTATCCCTATCCCTATCCCTATCCCTATCCCTATCCCTATCCCTATCCCTATCCCTATCCCTATCCCTATCCCTATCCCTATCCCTATCCCTATCCCTATCCCTATCCCTATCCCTATCCCTATCCCTATCCCTATCCCTATCCCTATCCCTATCCCTATCCCTATCCCTATCCCTATCCCTATCCCTATCCCTATCCCTATCCCTATCCCTATCCCTATCCCTATCCCTATCCCTATCCCTATCCCTATCCCTATCCCTATCCCTATCCCTATCCCTATCCCTATCCCTATCCCTATCCCTATCCCTATCCCTATCCCTATCCCTATCCCTATCCCTATCCCTATCCCTATCCCTATCCCTATCCCTATCCCTATCCCTATCCCTATCCCTATCCCTATCCCTATCCCTATCCCTATCCCTATCCCTATCCCTATCCCTATCCCTATCCCTATCCCTATCCCTATCCCTATCCCTATCCCTATCCCTATCCCTATCCCTATCCCTATCCCTATCCCTATCCCTATCCCTATCCCTATCCCTATCCCTATCCCTATCCCTATCCCTATCCCTATCCCTATCCCTATCCCTATCCCTATCCCTATCCCTATCCCTATCCCTATCCCTATCCCTATCCCTATCCCTATCCCTATCCCTATCCCTATCCCTATCCCTATCCCTATCCCTATCCCTATCCCTATCCCTATCCCTATCCCTATCCCTATCCCTATCCCTATCCCTATCCCTATCCCTATCCCTATCCCTATCCCTATCCCTATCCCATTCGTTGGAAAGCTATTCTCATTGCAAAGTTGAAGCGTAAACAACATAGTTTTTTGTTACTTCGAATATGTCGAATGTCGTACCAACGAGAGTGTTTTTGCGGGGAGTGTCACTTCGTTACTTTAATATGAAGAAAAAAGCTGCGGAAAGTCATCGCATTTTGGTGGAAGTTTATGGTGACCATGCTCCTACCGAGCTAACGTGTCAGACGTGGTTTGCACGGTTTAAAAGGGGTAATTTTGACTTAGAAGACGAAGAATGTTTCGGACCGTCAAAAAAGTTTGAAGATGAAGAATTGGAGGCTCTACTCGGTCAAGATCCGTCACAAACGCAACAAGAACTCGCAGATACACTTGGAGTAGATCAGCAAACTATATCCGATCGTTTAAAAGCAAAGGTAATGATCCGAAAGATAGGACATTGGGTGCCGTATGAATTGAAGCCCCGATTTTTCACGTGCGAACAACTGCTCCAATGGCACAGAAGAAAGGGTTTTTTGCAATGAATCGTCACTGGCGATGAAAAGTGAGTCCATTACGACAATTCTAAATGTCGGGCAACGTATGGATACTCAGGCCATGCATCAACATCGACGGCCGCGTGGAATATTCACGAAGGTTATGCTGCCTATTTGTTATGCTATGATGTATTTGGGAAAGTTGTTAAAAATTATAAGTAAAATCATAAAATTTCATGAACATGGCGATATAATACAACAAACATATAAAAAGAGCCTATTTACTATAAAAAAGACAATAAATTAGAAATATTTTTATAAATATATCGGAAATGGCTTCATTTAGAAGGAGATTGATAAAGAGCTTTTTTGTTTTAAATCACATCAGAATTCATAATTTGTGGCAAAAAATTAATGTTAACACACAAAAATTCCAAGTTTCGGAAATTCATAGAAATTCGATGTTCCACAAAGTTTGTCAAAATAGTTTTACCATCTTGGACTAATTTTTTTAAATTTCACTACATCACTTCTATTTTATATGAAAAAAATAAAGGAAAATTTAAAAAATATGTATTTTAGATATTGCAAATTAAAGTGTTTTTCTTGCAAATAAAAAAATATTAATTTTTGTTCTCAGTGTATATTTTTTCACTTTTTAACATCAATACTCTATAACTCTTTCTAAGACACTATTTCGATATGACTCATAGTTTTTTAAGATATAAATTATCAAAGATTTCTCTTACTCAAATCGATACGCCCCTTTCGAAAGTTACACTTGAGTCAAAAAATTTCCAAATGCTGTGGAAAACTCATATTTCCTCCAACCCAAACGGAACACAAGCTTCCGTTCGAATCAAAAATACAAGTTTTCAAAATCGGCATTTTTAGTTCAATTTCATTTGGAATTGCACATATGAAATTGAAGCCAATGAGCTAGTCTTTTTAAAAAAAAAAAATTTTAATAGCTTACATGGTTAAGGATAGAGGGCGTTATATTTTTTTTATATTTTGTCTTGAAAGCTGAGGTTATTTTACATAACGTATCCAAAAATCAGAGAGGTTTTTTCATGAGAAGTATCTGTTCAATATGTGCTCCCGTGGCCGAGTGGTTAGCGTCACACCAAACATGTCTGGGGTTCGGGTTCGATTCCCGTTCTGGTCGGGGGAATTTTTCGTCAAAGATATTTCCTTCGACTTGCACTGTGGTCACGCGTGTTCTAGAGCTCGCCACTCAGAATGCATTCAAGGCGTGTTATTTGGTATAGAAATCCCAACTAAGTACTAATAAAAATGACGCAAGTAATACTACTTTGAGACGGTAAAGTTCCTCTTGGAACGTTACTTCCATTTAAGAAGAAGAAGAAGAAGATCTGTTCAATATTTATGAGAAGTATCTGTTATGGTGAATTGTATTCCTGCATGACCGAGTACTCTTGGTGGGATAGATAGAATTGAAATACGAGTAAAAAAAAGTCCGAGATATTTCGATGCGGCAAAAATATTTAAAAACAAGTACAACCCACATTTACAACCTGTTTTCACTCAAATCCTATGATGCTGACGTACAATTCGTAACCTTGCGCAAACAGAACACAAATTGTAACGAAAGATCACTCACGGGGAACAATCAGATAAAAAAACAAACCTTTTAGCCATAATCGACAATACAGCGCCGTTAGTCCCAGCTGCGGGGCAAAAAACGTCGGTCGTAACATAATCCTCGAGAAATTGAGCACAAACTTGTGTCCGGAGCCAGGTGGAAGGCTGACATCACTTCACTTCGGCTGGCTGAATCAAACAAAATCTCAAATTCAAGTGGGAGGATTTCCCCTGGAGGGGCACTGGGAAACATTGCAATGCACGACTCTGACGACTCTTGTTCGTTTCGGATGAAGTAAAAATAACGACCAAAATACAAGACGTTCCAAACGAAAGGATTTTACAAGATGGCTATAAAACCAATGGAGGAGCACGGAAAACATCTCAAGAAGATGATGGGAATGGTGATGATGATGATGATGACGGAACTTGAAATTCTCCTGGCGATACCGGCCATCTCAAAAACATACAATGTTTATGCAAATTGAATGGGCAGATCAACTTCGTGTTTCTCATAAACATTCGAAGAGCGGCAGTGTTTGTCTGAGAATCTTACAATTCCATCTTTAAGTGTGTGAGAAACCTTGGATTCACTCACATTACCATCTGTGATACTCCACAATGAAAAATGTGAAGAAAAAAAAATCAGAAGAATATAAATCATTAAAATCACCCTTCTCAGCGTCCAGACTTTTGAATTGACGAGTGTAAAAATTCCAGGAAGCGGCAAAAGTCATTCGCTTCTTCATATCAGACACGCTGGCTAGAAAAGCTTTTACAACCCTCGGGCGAAATCACGGCGGCTTTTGATCTTGATTTCATACGGCGGAAGTCAATGGAAACAACGAAACCCAAGCGCAATCAGTAACCAACAATGGCGCATCTTCATAAAACCTCAGAAAAAAATATAAACGTTCTGTGCGGGGATGTGTGCGATGAAGTATGCAGTCCCTGATTTTCCGCAGCATTGTTGGAAGAACTGTACATTTGAGTTCTTTTTCTGTAGAAAGTGGATTAAGTTTAGATCAGGTTTTATTTCTTTTGCTCTCATAAACATATTGAATGTAATGATTTGAAAATATTTATTTTGAATTTTTCCATAGCACAATTCCTATCACAGATAAAAACAAATTGACAACATTCACCGATCCAATCTTCTATCAAATCAGCGAATCTGGGAGGTTTTCCAAGCGGGGTCACTCTCCAGATAGAAAACGAGATTGAAAGATAGTAAAAAATACATTTGTTGCCGTGGGGCAACACATCACGCAGTTTTTCTTTCATGGCAATCGCCGCAGTTGAAAAGAATCGTTCCACGGTCTGGTGGAATTAAAAAGATTTTCACCGGACAAAGGAGGAGGTTAAGAGCCTGTCTAACCAATTACCGACACCAGACCCGGTCCGTCATGTCGGTTGTAGTTTGCGGCCGAGAAAAAGACAGAATGGTGATGGGTTTTGTTATTCAGCCAGGATGAATTGAGGTCTGTTCGGGTTCAAAAGAGACCGTTTAATTTTTGGCCCCGCAGCAGTAAGGAAAAAATAAACAGCCTAGCGTTTGTTGAGGTAGTGCTATTGTTTTTGGAACACCCTGGTAAAAAGACTCAAATATTGAGGATTTCTTGAGCATAGCTTTAACCCGTTTGCTGGTAATATTGAAAATAAATTGATGTGAATGTTGTTTCAATTGATTAAAATTTTCCTACATTAGGCCAGTGAATGATAAATTCATCAGCCATTTAAATAACTGCAATCAACGACACATTCACACCAGTTATCATAAACACTGGTCAATGGGACTAGGGGAATGGTATTGTTGGCGGAAGTAAAACCCTGTACACTAAGATTTAATAGCAGTATATTTATCTGCTTCAAAGCTGCAAAAAGTAGTTACAATTAGGTTTTATAACTTTTTTTTGTAACAATGGTTCGGTGTCAGAGCTTCCGCCTCCTCCGAGTCTAGCGGCAAGTATGTCAGAGGCCTAGAGTTAACTATACTCTCTGCCTCCACAATCAAAGTCCCAAGTCCTTCCTCATCAAACTTCCCATCCCCTAAGCATTCCCCATCGCAGCCTTCACTAACTGGACCATTCTTTCCCAGGCGCCCCCCATGTGTGGGGCCCCAGGCGGAATGAAGTTCGATTTGAACTGCGAACTGGTGAAGGTTTCGGAGAGCCCCTTGGCGATTTGTTGACGAAGCAGTCGTTCGGCGCCGTGGAAGTTGGTCCCGTTGTCGCTGAATATCTCAACGGGTTCCTCTTGACGGCCGATGGACCTTTTAACAGCGGGAATGCAGGATAAAGTCGTCAGGACACCGATCCGAAATAGTCCAATCCACTGAAACTTAACAGCCGATGCTTGCTTGGCTGCCCCAATACGTCCAGTCTGCTGCATGACTCCGTTTTCGTCCATCTTTGGAACAAGTTTGTACAGAGAGCTGCTCTTCGGAATCGGTTGCATATCGCCTCTCGCCACCGATTTGTTTTTCGTGAGGATCACCATCTTATCCGGAGTTGTGTCCCATTCACCCGAAACACGTTTACCCGAAGCATATTTACCCGAATGTAACACGTACCCGAATGACATTCACCAGAATGTAACAAATACTCGAATGCGATATATACCCGAATTGACATGCGACATTTATCCGAATGCAACATTTATCCGAATGAAGAATGAAAAATTCCGACAAATCAGATTATGAGTTTTATCGAATCTCCTGTTACGAAGTTAAGAAGTGAAATGAGAAATTGTAATGAGGAAATTCGAAAAAGATGTCGCTGTGTCATTTTTAGAAAGAGTGTACGCACAATTGACATGCCGTCTTCTTTCCTTTCCGCATTGCTCTTCAAGGCCAATAGAATCAGAAATGAGCATGGTTATGGAATATTCCGAAAATCAAGCAGTTAACTTCAACATAAAAAAATCAAATGGAAATGTGAGAACAATAGTTAAGAATAAAATGGTACTTACATATTTACCATCGCAGCGCAGTTTTTATCATGAATTTATTATTTCATGTTGAAATTTATTCATAGCTTTCTATTTTTTCATTAGGGTGACCATTTTCATTTTAGGGTAGTTCTTCAACTTTTTTTACCTTTTTTCCAAAAAAATGTTTTTTTTCAAAAATTTATAACTTTTTGTATACTGGACCGATGATCAATATATCAAATTAAATGCGATAAACTAGTCTTCTTTGAAAAAATATAACACTTGCAAAAAAATTGGATTTTGTTTTCAAAATTATTGATTGTATTGGTTTTTTATAGTTTACATGGTCTCGGGACCAAGGGCGCTTTTTTATATTTTTTTCTGGAAAGCTGAAGTTTCTTTACATTACATATCCAAAAATCTGAGAGCGGTTTTATTTTTTTGTTCTTGAGTAATGATTTTTAAAAATTAACCGATGGTCCGAAAAATCATTTTTTACCAATTTTTTCCATCACAATAATTCATAACTTTTGAACTACTGGACTGATTCAGATCATTAATATGTCAAACTAAGTGGGGTCCTCGGTCTGGAAGATCAAGGAAATAAAATTTTTGTTTTTTACATTTTTGGGCAGCTTATGCCCTCAGAAATGTTATGCTAAAAGGTTTTTTCGATATTGAATTTCGTTGGAAAGTTACAGTCAAAAGTACGAAGTCACCTCAAGGGATATAGTATTGTTGTAAGTATTTTCAAACGCGTTTTTCTCGAAACCATGTTTTTTCAAATGGTGGTATCGATATCTCAGGATCTGCTTGGCCGATTAGGCTGAAATTTTTTATCAGTCTGTAAAAATTAATTATCTAAAGCGGTGCCATTTTTTGATATCTCTTTTTTCGATTTTTTATGAGCTTCTAAACAGATTTTTCATGAAAAATAACTAATTGAAAAAAAATAGCAGCCATTTTGACAATTTTAGAATTTTCAAAACTCCCTATGTAACACTTTAGGTATTATCTTAAAGTTTCAAAACATTCACTGGGATTCGTTCTGCGATCCCCGTTGCTTCAGAACCGATACCACCCAGCAAGGTACCTTTTTTCAGACAGCATCTACATTTTATTTCTAATATCCGAAAAAAAATCACGAAAATTCATTATATTTCGACCTTCTAGACAGGGGTCTCACCTTAAAGCCAATGAGGTCTTCTTGTTTATAAAAATATTACATTTGGGGAAAAAATAGAAATATAGTAATCATTAGTTGTAATTGTTTTTCATAGTTTACAGGGTTTCGAGACCAAGGACGCCATATTTTTTTAATATTTTTTCTTGAAAGCTGGGGATTTTTCACATAACATATCTGAATATCAGATAGGTTTTTTTTTTCGTTCATGAGTTATGATTTTTCAAAGTTTACATGTTTTCAGTTTTCGTCCAATATTCCTATGCGACTATACTACATCTATGCGAATAGAGTCCAACTTTTACGCAAGCATTATATTTATTTAAAAAAGATCAACTCAGTGCTCTCAAATTGATGTATTCATCATAATCGGACCAGTAGTTCAAAATTTATATATGAAGTTATATTTTTGAAAAAATGACATTTTTGAAGAAAAGGAAAACATGATTTTTCATACCATTAGTTAACTTTGAATAATCATAACTCAAGAACGAAAAATAACGTATTCTGCATTTTGAATATGTTATGTAAAAAAAACACAGCTTTCAAGAAAAAATATAAAAAACTATGGATGGGTATTACCTATGATATAACCGCAAGGTTGACGAAGGACTGCTGTTGACTTAGTAATTAATAGTATTTCTTCAGTTAGCAATAATTCCACCTCGGATGTTCCTCAGTGAGTACGATATCGCTGCTGCGCAGAGATATCTTTTGTGTGTATTGATTAAACTAGTGAATGAATCAAACTATTTACGAATTCAGTTGCATACAAATCCCAATTCACGTCGATTCATGTATTATGGTAGTAGTTATCGCAGTAAAAAATTATCAACATTTTGCCTAATCATCAAACGGTATGCGTAGAAGTTCAGTGAGCTGGCGACATTAAGAGATATCTTCCAATGCTGTCTTGAATAATCGAGCCGAAGCGTTGCATTCGTACCCGCTTTTGTAGACCGTGTTAGGAAAACGAATTCCGGAGTGTAGAAATGCATGGGGGTTTAAGATATTTCCGACTTGAATGTATCTACAATGCCAATTTTTTGAACATCTTGGTTTCGGAATCTGTATTGGGAAAACACATTCCGGTTTGCAAAAATGTAAGCGAGTACAAAAGTACCCACAGCTCGCATCTATTTAGCAATGCCAATTTACCCAGGCTTCATGATTTTGAAGTCTCTGTTAGAGAAACATTCCGATTTCCAGAAACGCAAGCGAGTACAAAAGTACCCGCTGTTTGCATCTATTTTGCAATGCCGATTTCCCCTGGCTCCATGGGTTAGAAGTCAGTGTTTGGGAAACATCCATCCATTCCAGCGATCGTACCTCATTCGTTGTGCAATCATAACTGAGTGGATTTCTGTGCGGTACTCGTTTATACAACGCGTAGACGTTTTATCTTTCGAATGTGTTTACCATACCATTTCGTTCATTTGTTTAGGAGCTATTAATGCTCAAAATGTCGTTCTCCGGCGTAACGTGTCGTTTTCGAAACTTTGAACTTTTTAGTCCTACGTAAAAATATATGTCGTCCTTGGTCCCTAGACCATGTATAGTATGAAAAAAACAAATAATTACAAAAAACAAAATCCTTTTTTTTTCGCAAGTATTGTATTTTATCAGAAAAGACTTATTGGCTTCAATTTGATATATTGATCATCAAAATCGATCTTGTAGTTCAAAAGTTATGAATTTTTGAAAAAAGTGATTTTCGAGAGAAAGGGGAAAAATCGATTTATTGAACAACTTTAAAATGGAAATGGACACCCTAATAAAAAAATTGAAAAATACGGGTCTGATATTTTGCGGTAAGGAACAAAACTACCGCTTTTCACGGAAATCTGAGATCCACTATATCGGTTTGGTATGGAATGGCTGTTTAAAGATGTTCATTCCGCCAATGCGCCCGCGTCCCAGATGATGCGGATCTTGTCACTACATGCGCGTAGTCCTTGGACAGGTACTCCCGTATCTTCTGATGAATCTTTTCCTTGAGAGTCAGATATCGCTCCATACAACGCTCCAAACTATTCGTTCTGCTCAACGCCATGGGATAGCTGTCTGGAAGCTCGAAGAAGTCGTTGTCCCACAACAGCTCTATCTCGAAATGTTCTCCGACTCGCTTGGTTATTTGATCCAGCTGGGCTCGCTGCTCCGTCGTCGAAAGAGAAGGGCTGACGGCTCCGTCTTCTTCTTCAGTGAATAACTGCTTCAACGTTTCCTGGAGATCTTCATTATGCGTGCATTCACGTATGTGGAAACTGTAGGCGCTCTGTTGCTGTTGCTGCTGCCCATAAACGCACCAGACAAGCCTGGTTTTGACTGCGACGTGACCGGATTCGTCTACTTCCCTGATCTCCAGCGGAAGAGCCATCGACATATTGTTCAGTCAAATTCAGAATCCTAGGTGTAGCATTCTGGTAACTTTGCAGCGACAAGTACTTCAAGTATTCGAAGCGTTTCACTGCTTCCTCCAAATTGAAGCTTTGCGTTGATAGATTCAAGTTCTCAACCGTTCGCGCTCCAACGATCTGGTGCTTCCGTTCCTTGCTTTCTCCGGAGATGGAGATGGAAACACTCATTGAAGATTTCTCGGTACTGCGGGCTGCCGGATATTCCTAACTCCATCACCAATTCTCCTTCGATCAGCGTTAGTGAAGATCCTTCATCGAGGAAGGCGAAGGTACTCACGCATTGAATCTTGTCGGGCGGCTTCTGCTCAGCTGCTTCGGATGATCCAAAAGTCCCGGACGCATGTTGTTGGACGTAACCTTTCTGCTCCACGTTGTCCTTTCCCTGCTCTATTCCTTGCGTCCTTCTTCCGTCTGACTCAAACGAATACACGCTCGTGGCATCCTCGACGACTTGCTGCATGTAAGCACATATTTAATACCACCAAGTCTGTACCCTGTCCATATCATCTTCTGGTCCACCGGAAGCGTGGTCACTAGTTCTTGGAAAAGATTGAGGGTTTAGAGGAGGATTGCTTCCCATAGCACCAGCCAAGCTATGACCAGTTGGAAAAGCTTGGGAGCGAGTTTCTGTGTGGTTCACACTGAGATGGAAAACGATTGTATTGTTTGGTTGTGGAAGGACTCATCCTGTCATGCAAGCTGGATTTGCAGAGGGGCTTGACGTCTACTTGACTGTTCCTGGTTGAGATATGTTTTAGGAGTGGCACTTGTAGACATGGGTACACTCATCAGGGGCTGTTGTTGTGCCTAGTTCGCTGACTGTTGGCTAATGACTTGGTCTATTCGCCGCATGCAGAGCGCCAGCTATGCTCGCAATTCGCCACTTCATAGCGGGTTTGCAATTGGTCGCCGGACTTTGTCGTCTTTTTGTCTGTTTGCTTTGAACTTGTCCAGCATTTCTTGCTCCTGCTGCAGGAACCTTCTCTTCAGGTCCAGCTCTACCTGCTTCCTCTCCTTCGATCTCCTGCTGTTGCTTCAACCGTTTAATATCGTCAGCGATAGACGATTTGCTTCGGGTGGATCTGCTGCTTTTACCCGATTCGCTAGGGGCGGTTTCGCAGTGGGTGCACTTCCACTCCCGGTCTTTCACCGAGGCATTGATGCCGGCGCATGCCACCAGCATTATGATCGCTAACAAGTAAATTATATCCAGCATAATGTTTATTTCCATTAATGAAGGTAAAATTTAATATACCAGAATTGTGGAAATGTTGCGATTTGACGGAACTGTTTTTGATCCTGTCTTTTCTCGGTATGAATTGACTGATGGTACACTGATACACCGAAACAATTATGTGGTTTCAAATTTGTATTCGTTGTACGTAAAATAATGAATATGTAATAGAATGTCAATTGTCTTTTAAACGCACCTAGATTAATTAAATCGACAATCTACAATAAAAAAAGCCATAGGAGGGTTGTGTCCGAGACTCGACCGCATAGTTGACGTAGGATTCCGTTATGCTATCTGTTGATTTTGGATATGTTTGAAGAATTACATCGTTAAACACTTTGATAATGATTTGTTGCCCCTGAAAAGGGCCGTTTTGTAGTCGTTGAGTCGTAGTCGTTGTATGGTGCGTATCAGATTAAAGATACTGACGTGGAACGAGATATGATGAAAACCGCCCTCTGTGATCCTAGACGAGAAGCCTCCTGTGATATGTATGGATGAAATAAAGAAAAAAAAACTCACCAATGTAATATACGATCATTACCAATACCGAACACAATTATCAATTTTTCTCATCAGTAAAAACATGTTACTTTAATATAGAAAAAACATATTTGAAATGGGAAAGATACTTTTCTTTTATAATTTTTACTTTCTGAGTGTTTATTCAACCCAATGCGAAATTTAATTGATGGGCTCAGAATGCAAGGGGTGTAAGTGACTTGATCGATTTCTCTTCATCAACTTTTCATTTAGTTAATAACTCAACTGCAAAAACGTTCCAATTTAAGTTTGCTATACAACCCGATAGATGAGGTTCTGACCTATCTTCCACATTTTCAAATACAGCTGGGAATGTATTTGCAGCTAAGTTATGACCAAAAGAGAGATTCGATGAAGAGAAATCGATCAAATCACTTACACCCTTTTCATTCTAAGCCCCTCAATTGGATTAACAATACCTAATAATATATGTAGAGCATATGGAAAATCACTTTTTCCGATATTTCTTCACTTTTCCAATTTTACTCGCCGTATAAACTTTCCTTGGGTGAAAATGAACGCAACCAAACGACCCGTACTCGAGCGGAAACACATCTTGGTTTTTATTTATGAATATATGAAATCTTTTCATATATCAAGTCATTTTTAACACAACTGCTACCATATACAATTTTACACTTACACTTGTGCTAAATTTTTCACAATACACGATCGATCACTGATATGAAATTTCAGGAAGCAACCAACATTAAAGTTCCAAATTTAAATTATATTTGTTGGAACCTTACTTGTAATACAAAAATGACCCCGACTTGTATATATTTGCAATGCCGGTTTCCCCCAGGCAGCTTGGTTTTGATGTCTCTGTTAGGGAATACATTTCTGTAGGAAGGTTTCTACCAATCAGAAGTGGGTATTTACGTTAGGATAGTGGTTGAGATTTTTCAATTGTTCGATAGTTAGTTTCATGACATATACTATTTTCTTCAATATAAAAAATTGTAATGGATTGCCGAAATATATTGACGCAAAAATTTCATCAATCCTTCATGAAATGACGGTTAGAAATTGGACAATTTTCACGATGTACTCGATTTCCAATTTTCAATTTGTACCTCGATATGTTCCCGAAATACGTAATCCTACGTCATAATCACATCATCATTGCTCCATATAAATTATCGCTTGACATTCCAAACTCTATTTTGCAGTGATTCCGGCATACGATTTTCTATACAATTTCATCGCATCATAATTATAACCTCATCCCTTCGAGCATTGTCTGGGCTCCTGTCGACAGCGTTGCTTCTGATTCGCTAGAGAGCTCATGTTGCTGAATATGCGAATGAGTTATCATCTCAATGTTTCAGTCCCAGACAAGAACACCGCCACCCTCCTTCCCACGCCGCCTTTTTCCCGTGACAGAAAGTGAAAGGGAAACGGCTGCGGCAAATTCCTCTCACGAAAACGAACCAGACAACTCTTCTCGAATCGTGTCTTATTTGTAACTTCTCTCGTATTTTTTTCGCACTTACATCACGACCGAAAAACGAAAAAAAGAAGAAACATCCAAATGAGCATAACTTGGGGCAAAAGTCGTTGGCCTGATGAGTGCATTCCCCAGCAACGTTCTGCTTGGCCGCTTTTGGCAAAGTTGAACCGAGCAGAAAAGCTAAATTACTGCCAAAGCATATGTCAGAGAACAACATTGCTCCTTCTAATCGCTTTTCATCTTGTTACTGACGTCTGGCCGAGCCAAGTTGGAAGTTGAAAAGTAAAACCACTCGCCCCCTTCCCCCGGGAAAAAAACCAAAAAACGCCCACCGGAGACTAGCGCAACACTTCCAGCCTCCCCTTCGCTCCGCAACCCTATTCTCAGCGGGTTTTCTTTTCAGTTCACCGGGGTATGTAGACAGCAAAATTTTTCCGCCTTACATTTAAAAACGACCTCCTGCGTGTATGTGTGAGTGACTATGACTGTGACTGAAATAAGCACCGGAGACGCCGCCGTTCCGTTTTGGTCGATTCTTTCCTCCGACGACTGTCACTTTACATTTTTAGCACATTCCGGAAGGTTCTGTTGATGAAAAGCTCCGGCTCCGACAGGCGGAGAAGAAAACCGAAAAGGACATATTGCTCCGTCGACTGACGACGACGACGACGACGAAAGTGGTGGTGAAATTAATGATAATACTCGCTCACTTTGGCCGGATATTTTACATCTCACTTCCTCTCACTCGTCCTGGAGACTCTGGAAGAATTAGAAACATGCAGAATAATAAACTGCAACCTTAGGATGACGCATTGGTAACTAAATCCATTCCGACGAGACTGTCGTCACTGCGGCTGGAGAAATCTGAGTTTTCCGGTGGAAACCGGTATAGTTTCTAGGTGAATTTTTCGTTTCCAGTTGTTTTATATATATACAAAGTAAGGGGTTGTGTCTAGGATACGACCGCATTTTCAATGTAGAACTACGTAATTATATTATGCAATCCACTTGGTTACCACTTCGAACATTATTTTAGAATACATCGAAATTTTTGAAGTAACTTTTTAGTTTTTTTTTATTGACGTGGGACTACATCCAACCGGAATATATGGGGGGTTATAACTCGAACATTTCTCACTCGATCGGAAAGATGTTTGCATCAATGGATAGGGGATATTTCTACGTATCTATCGCATTTAATAAAATTGCTATATATGACTTCAAAATCAATGTACCTGTGGGAATCCGCTTTGCAAATATACATGCAAGTAGGGGGTACTTTTGTTCCCACCGAGCTGTGTTCCCATAACAGGGACTTCAAAATCAATGTACTTGGGGGAATCCGCTTCGCAAATACATGCAACTAGGGGCTATTTTTGTTCACACCAAAATGTGTTTCCCTAACACGGACTTCAAAATCAATGTGCCCGGGGGAAACCGCTTTGCCAATACATATAAGTCGGGGGTATTTTCGTTAACACCAAAATGTGTTCCAAAACAAAGATGCCTGGGGGAAACCACATTGCAAATATATGCAAGCTGCGAGTACTTTTGTACTTCCTTGTCTTTGGGCAGACCGGAATATGTCTCTCTAAAACGTACTTCTAAACTGAGAAGCTGGGAAAATCGTACTTTTAGATTTTTTTTATCCAAAATATATATTTTTATTAAGGCTCATATGGCGTCAACCGGGGCCGGGAGTTCAATATTTCGACAATGTTTGCCTTATAACTATGTTAGTAATATGTAACCGATTACTCGCGGTTGGCTCGAGGTTAGTATTACAAGTGTTTTCGTAATTGTGATGTTGCTGTCTCCAATGCTCTGTACCTGTGCCCGACACGGGATACTTCTTTTTGGGATGCAGCTGACCATTAATCAGCAACGCCCCCTAGTCTGTACCCCATATCAAGCGTGGTGCGTCTTCTCGACTCGAGGAATCCAGGATAGAATGGTCACTAGCCGGAGCAAACATCAGCTCGTGTAGAGTTGTCATGAGCGGAACAGACAGACAATTCGGACTTTTAGATACTAGAGGTGAATGAACTTCCGCGGTTCGAGAAATGTAAGATACTATGATTTTTTGAAAATTCTTCCGTTCACATATTTTGGTAGTTCTGGGCATCATATCAAACGTAAAAGGACGGTCATCAAAATTACTTGTAATGGAGAACATAATCTATTACAATACATGAATGGATCATTCATGGTAACTGTTTAAACCTTCTACTTACAAAGCAAAAATGTTGAATTCAACTGAATTCGAAAATTGTTTCATTCAATCGATAATTTAATGGATGCAATACAAATGCTTACTAAGAGTACGGTAGTCCCACGTTAACCTTGCGGTTATATCATAGATATAACCCACCCATTTTTGTTACTATTTCAGTAGTAAAAATTTTTATTTGAAATTCGAACAATTTCGAACTGATGGGCCTGTCCTGGTAAACTGATAGAGAATAATATGGATGTTTTTTGCTCTTATATTCCGCTTGAGGTGGAATCGAGTCCCACAACATGCAACAAAGAGGGTGAGAGGGTGTAATATTTGGCATAGGGTGTTTTTTCGAGAAGGTGAACATTTTTTATGAGGTGACTTTTTTGAATTTAGAGATGGCCGTTTTCATTGGCACCCTTATGTCTATTTTCAAAATATACTCCTGGATACTCCTACATATCCGCACTATCACAAAAATTTCTTGTATGCATCTTTTTTGTTGTAGCACACTTTGACTTTGGCTCTTTCTCCTTATATAATAGATAGATTATGTTCTTCGTTACAAGTAAATTTGATGAACGTCCTTTCATGTTTGATAGGATGCCTAGGACTACCAAAATATGTGAACGGAAGAATTGTCAAATGCTCATTGTATTTTACATTTTCCTCTGAAATTATTGCACATCTCATGTTTACGTAGTTCTCGAAGCGCGAAAGTTCATTCACCTCTAGTATCTGAAATGACTATTTTCCCAGGCTTCTCAGTTTAAAACTACGTTTTAGGGATACATATTTCCGGTCTGCACAACGACAAGCGAGTACAAAATTACTCAACACCAAAAAATACCCCAGACTTGTATGTATATTTGCAGAGCGGATTTCCACAGGTACATCGATTTAGACGTCTGTGTTGGGGAAACCGTACGTCGGGCCAATCAAAACTTGGCTGTTAGGGCGTTCGAAATACGGGTAGGGTTAGCACACAAATCGGCAGAACAAATGTATGAGAAAAAGAAAATTCTTCCAGTTTTCATGAATTTAAATCGTTAAGAGATTGACAAATTGTAATGTAAGGTATATCAAATAAATCTTAGAGAATTTCCGATTCGATTGGTATGCAAATCATGGAAATTCGTTCACAGTGAAAATAGTTATTAACGTTAACTTTATTTTATAAAAAACGTGACCTGTTTTCTGATTTGGTACCCTTCCTGAAAGACGTAGTTCTACGTCAAAAAACAATAGATTTGCAAACAACATCTGCATGGACTTTTCCTGAATTTAACCGCGTCACATAATTTTTGTGCCTAGTTCCTTCATTGTAAGTTCGATGTCTGAATTCTAATAGAACATTATTAAAAAAAGGCACAGGAGGTTGTGTTCGAGACACGACCGCATAGTTGACGTAGGATTACGTTAGGCTATCTGTCGCATGCTGATTTTTACTCGGTTAGATCAGTAGGTGAAAATTCGGTCCGCTGCGGTTGCTAGGCAAATTTTAAAAACATGTAATTTTGATTCGAATGAAAGTTTGTATTCCGTATTTGATTTTATTTTGTACTAGCTAACCCGGCAAACTTCGTCCCGTCCAAAATTTATTTTTCGTTATCACATCCACCTTTTCTTGCTAAGCACTGTTCATGGGTCCAATCGCAGAATTATTCATTGATTTATCTGATATTGATATTTAAAATTACCTAAAAATAAAATTTCTAGTACTTCTGCCAAAACTCGATATTATAATATCCAATTTTTTCAGACACAATTCTCGTTCAAGATTCGTCAACCACTTGCTAATAACATGTTTCTCCGTTACGTTACATGCCAAATTTGGTTTTATTTGCTTGATTAATTCTCGAGTTATGCAGAAATTTGTGTTTCATTTGTATGGCAGCCCCCTCTTAGAGGAGGGAGGGGGGGTATTGGTGTAAATCTTCTTTATATAAAAACATCACATTAAAATACATTGTCACACAACACATTAAGGACCGCAAAGAAATCTGTAAGACAAACGCCTGGGATCGCACATTTTGGGGCAAACTTGTACGCTTCATTCGTTCGGATTCGACGAATGAGATCGTTCGGTGTGGATGAGACGAAGGTGAGCCATCGGTAGGCCTTGTTAGATTCTTGGCAGACCAAGGATTTAACCATCAAGTGTAGAAAACACGGGTTATTTCGTGATCCATCCGTAATAGACAGAACGTAAAACACGAGAAAACTCGTGAGCGATCCTTGATATGTTAATACTCACCTTATTAAGCTGTACAAAACAACGATATTATCAGTGTTAGAATATGGCAGTTTTTGCTTCCGATCAGCTGCCAGGATTCATATTCTCAAGCTGGAGAGGATACAATATCGTTGCTTGCGTATAGCCATGGGGTGTTCGCATTCGACACATACGATGAGTCTCGAAGTCCCCGCTTACTCTTCGATTCACAGAATTATCTCACAGATTTCTCATCCGTTGCAAGATCATGAATCCATTGCTGATTGATAACTTCGAAAATCTACTCCAACTGACTCCTCAGTCAAGTTTCATGTCTTTATACCATGGAGTGCACCTTTCACCAGGCATCTCCAACCAAGTTTGCTTCCCATACTCTTGCAATTCCTTTTTTTTTTTCCAAAATATATATTTTTATCAAGGCTCATATGGCGTTAGCCTGACGGGGCCGGAGTTCAATATTTTGACAGTTTTTCTTATTATCTATGTTAGTAATATGTAACCGATTACTCGCGGTCGGCTCGAGGTTAGTATTACAAGTGTTCTCGTAATTGGGATGTTGCTGTCTCCAATGCTCTGTACGTGTGCCCGACACGGGATACTTCCTATTGGGATGCAGCTGACCATTAATCAGCAACGCCCCCTAGTATGTACCCCATATCTAGCGTGGTGCGTCTTCTCGACTCGAGTAATCCAGGATAGAATGGTCACTAGCCGGCGCAATCATCAGCTCGTGTAGAGTTGTCATGAGCGGTACAACCTTTGGCTCTTGTTGAATCATCAGTGGACTGCACAACCTTCGGCCCGTGTATCTGTAAAGAGTGTGTGTATTCCAATTCCTTTGTCATTTCTGATTTGTCCATGCGGCAAAAAGTCCATGAAATCCCAGATCATCTACGCTCCGATTTTATCCCGCCGATATTTTTGGCAGAATATGGGAAAGTTAGATCTGATAGAATGTTCTTTACTGATGGTTCACATATAAACGGGTCCACTGGCTTCGGCATCTTTAATGAAAATTCCAGTGCCTCTTCTAAACTCAGAGATCCTTGTTCCGAGTATGTCGCTATTCGGATAAACGTGTTATCCATATAAACGGTATTCTAGAGTGTTAATATACTATTCTTTTATCTCCTTCCAACGCATTATCTAATCTTCTTTTTTTGTTTTTTAACAGATTCCAATAAAGTACAATAAGGTGTACCTTATTGGATGAAATGACGGGTTAAGTTAAAACGGAAGCCATAACTTTTACTAAAAATGATGGATTGAGGTGTTAAAAATATTTATAATAATCATTATCTTTCAATCCACCTTATGACAGCCATTACCAAAATATTACATTACCTTAATACAATCCGCGCTTTTGTTTACTTTTCCTTGTTCGTGAATTCAAAACAAAAATTTTTGCGTGCTGACTCAATCGGTCTGAATGCATTGATTTTTTCGAAAATATCGCCAGAATTGCACGTCAGGTAAACAAATGGTGATAATCAAGTGTAGTGATTTTGAAAACAAAATTGACAATTTGTTTTTCGTATAGCTCTGAGTGTTTTAACTCACCCCATGTTTTTTTCAACTCTGGGGTAAGTTGAAACTAGTGAAAACCGAATTTGAACATTGCTGCAGATGCCGGACGTTATTTGGGACTCATAAGTGGCTCTACTCTGACATGAAAGCGTCTAGAATAGAGTTCTTGATGTTCTTGTTTCGTATATTAATTCCATTTCGTAGTGTCCATTTTGCTTGTGTCATATTACTCCCCCACAACTCACATGTACCAAAACACTTTTTTTTCCAAATGTTTATACGGCCATTTCATGCCAAACCGATATAGTGTTTCTCAGATTTTCGTGAAAAGTGATTATTTTGTTCTTAATGCAAAACATTTGACCCGTATTTTTTATTTTATTTTTTCATTAGGGTGACCATTTCCATTTTAGTGTTGTCCGAAAAATCAGTTTTTTCCTCTTTTTTCCATAAATGATTTTTTTTCAAAAATTCGTAAGTTTTGAACTACTAGATCAGATGATCGAAAATATCAAATTGAAGCCAGTCACCTGGTCTTTTTCGAAAAAAATACTATTCCTGCAGATTTGAATTCTACTCTCGTTATTATTGATTGTATTCGTTTTTTATTGTTTTCATAGTCTCGGGAACAAAGGCGCTATATTTTTTCATATTGACGTGGGACTACGTCTAACCGGAGTATATGGGAGGTAAAATGAAAACCTAAACACAGAACATGCAGGAAAAAAATGAAATATTCCGAATGCTTATAACTCGAACATTTCATACTGGATCGGAAAGATGCTTGCATCAATTGATAGGGAATATTTCTACGCTCCTATCGCAATTAATAAAATGTTATTTTTCATTAGATAAACAATTGAATAACTGTAAAATGTTAAGCGTTATCTAAACGCCCTATCTACCTCTTATTGATTGGTCCGATTTACGGTTTCCCTAACACAGCCATCTAAACCAAGCAGCGTTATAGAAATCGGTATTGCAAATACTTTGAAGTCGGGGGTATTTTTGTTCCGACTGAAATGTGTTTCCGCAACACAGACTTCAAATCCAAGGAGCATGAGGAAATTGACATTGCGAATCAGCGTTGCCAATGTTCCAGTTTAAACTGTATTCTTCCAGTTTTTTGGAATATCGTCCAGTTTTATCCAGTTTTTCATATGTGTGCCCTAGTTTTATCCATTTCATCTAAAATAAATTTACAATGATAAATATTATCTGTCCCTCCCTCTTCCTATTCCTTATGTAATTTTATTTTCTGACATTTATTATTCGACCTTGGATCGATCTCTCTTTTCTGCGGCAGGCGAGGTTGTAATTCGGTTCTTTCCGTTTTGTTCAATTCGTCGGTGTTTTGTCGAATGTTCCAAAACCAAGAGCTTTCCCGAATGGTGGAAACTTATCAAACTACTTTAAAAACAGGGTATCACTCAATTGTTAATTTTATTTAACAGCCTACCCAAGAATCAATGTGCTACACTGTGTTTCAATTTATATAAATATCGAATGTTCCAAACCATTCTGAAGTTCCGACCAATTGATCTACCATTCCATTCGCGACTGGTACAATGATCAAAGAAAGGAAACTTACCCAAAATAGCTCATAGAGTCCGCGTGCTATGCTGGCTCTGAGTTTATATAAACATCAGATGTTATAGATCCTCCAAAACATTCTGAAGTTCAGAAGGTCATAGAGTAAATGGTTTCCATCGACTTTAATTGATATGAGTATAAAATCCAAGTAACCTTGCTTCCGTTTACAACAAATGGATATTAGTTTCTCATAGTCACTCAAAGGAATTTTAGTTCTAAATATAATTAATTTAATTAATGCACACAAACTCCCCTAAATAGCTAATGCATACTTTGCATAAAATGCATGTGAACCTTAGTGTATATTTTGCAAGAAAGCATACTATGTATATTTTTTCAAATGTACTTTCTCGAGCTAGAGGAAATATTGAGGGGCCCTCATATTGATCTTGATACCGAAATTTGGTTTGCAAAAGCCTAATATAAGATGTAAATTAGCAAAAAAATATAATTTCAATACCAAAGTAATACTTGAGCAACTTTGTTTGTGTTTATTTGAGTATTGAAATAACATTATGAGAAGTTGTTTATGGTATTTTTTGGTATTTTACCTCGTATCTCATGCTTATCCGTACCTTTTTGAGGTATCGAACCATACGCAGTTTTGCTACGCTCTTCTGTCAGCGATTTTATGGATTTTATGAAACGATAAATACGAATCTCTTCAAGTTTTGCCCAAATAAAACTATCCCTCAAATATTGTTTCACAGTAATTACAGTTACAGTTTTATGAGATACATATGAACACTACACAAGCATAAAAAAATCTTTTTCTGGGTAACAAATCAATTTAGATAAATCATAGCCGGTCTTCTTAAGACAAAAAGGTTTCACAGGATCCAGTTTTCTTCCAGTTTATTTAAGAGCAATCTTCCAGTTTTTTCAAAAATATTATTAGCAACCCTGTTGCGAATACATTGCGGGGCATTTTTGTTCCGATTGAAATGTGTTTCCCTAACACAGACTTTAAATCCAAGGAGCGTGGGGAAATTGGCATTGCGAATACATTGCGGGGGCATTTTTGTTCCGACTGAAATGTGTTTCCCTAACACAGACTTTGAATCCATGGAGCATGGGGATATTGGCATTGCGAATACATGTAATATGTTTCCCTAACACGGAATTTAAATCCAAGGAGCGTGGCATTGCGAATACATTTAAGTCGGGGACATTTTTGATCCGACTGAAATGTGTTCACCTAACACAGACTTCTAAACCAAGATGTCATCATACCAAACGTAAAAGGACTGTCATTAAATTTACTTGTAACGAAGATCATAATCTATCACAATGCGTGAGTTGTCCTTGCATGTCATTATACAATCTTTTTACTCACAAAGCGAATATATTGAAATCAATTGAATTCGGAAATTGTTTCATTTGTGGAGGCGATCATCCATACCTCTAACGCTAAAGGTCACGAGTTCAATTCTCACTCCCGATATTCTTCCAAAAATGGAAGTAAAAGTGACGAACCAGCTAAAATGTGCTGAAAGTCACTATAATAGAGAAAAAATTTGTTTCATTCAATATAAAATTTAATCAATACAAACAAATGATTGCTATGCTAAGGTAGTCCCACATCAACCTTGCGGTTATATCATAGATATAACCCACCCATTTTTTTTTCTGGAAACTGAGGATTTTTCACATAACATATGTGTTTTTCGTTTTAGAGTTATGATTTTTCAAAGTTAACCGATGGTTCGAAAAATCATTTTTTTTCCTTTATTTCCAACACAGAAATTCATAACTTTTGATCTGCTAGACCGATTCAGATGATCGACACATAGAATTAGTCATTTTTGAGAAACATTGGACTGACAAAAAAATGGATTTTGATTTCGTTTTTCATAGACTATATACGAGACCAAAGATGCTTTAATTTTTCATATTTTTTCTTGAAAGCTGAAGTTTTTTACATAACATATCCAAAAATCAGAGATGTTTTATTTCTCGTTTTTTTTATGATATATCGAACATCTGAATCGGTCTAGTAGTTCAAAAGTTATGAATTTTTGAAAAGTCATTTTTGGAAAAAAGAGGAAAAAGTAGATTTTTCGGTCAACCCTAAAATGGAAATGGCCACCCTAATGAAAAAATAAAAAAATACGGGTCAAATGTTTTGCGATAAAGAACAAAACTACCACTTTTTACGAAAATCTGAGAACCACTATATCGGTTTGGCATGGAATGGCTGTATATGTAATTCTTTCAAATTTAGTTGTCATAAATCAGTTGTGGATAGTTTGAGAAGCAAAACCGCACAATAAATTCATGATAGTCCAGCGTTTCAACTTACCCCGTTCTACGGGACAAGTTGAAACAATGAATATGAAAATTAAACGTTTTCAAAATTGATATTTTTCAGAAACATCCAGTGTGAATTTTTATTCGAAAGTGATCTCTTATACCTTGTATATGCTGCAAACAGATCTACATTTAGTGATGTAGTGATTTTTTAAGATAACTTTCAAGTTGAACTTCAGAAAAACCGTTTCAATTTAGTCCAGTGTACCATATTTAATTCTATGAATTTTGTGGCAACTGCTAGAAAGGGCCTGGTCGGGTAAGGGAGTAAAAAGTGCCCCCAAACCAAATCACCAGCTGTATGGCGAATATTGTATAGGGTACTGAATAAAACATTTTGGCAGTAGTACCATATATTTGAGTCCTTATATGGTACACCATAGGATCTATGGTGAAAAATGCACCTCTTCGTTTTTTTTCACTCCATTTTCAATAGCTTTGAGACAAAAATAAGAAAAAATACTGAAAGTACATCTTACTAAGATATCGGAGATGAACCAGCCTTCGGCTGAAAATCTCTTTAATAAAGAAAGAAAGAAAAAAAATCTTACTAAGGTGTATCGATAAATATCTTCAAACATTTTTTTTCATCAAAAGATCTAATAATAAAAAAAATTAAATACGCGGTACAAAAAAAAATTATATATTTTCTGGCATTTCGAAATTTTGAAAAAAAAACATAACTATGAGTCCCATTTCTGCTCTAACTTTTATTTAAATGCGTTCGTATGTGACTTTTTTTCTACATGTAGCGTATTTTTCTCATGAATTTTTAAGAGCATTGCGAGACACAAAAATGTGTGCTCCCGTGGCCGAGTGGTTAGCGTCCCACACTATCATGCCGGGGGTTCGGGTTCGATTCCAGTTCTAGCCGGGGGATTTTTCGTCAAAGAAAATTCTTCCGGCTTGACTGTGGTCACGCGTATTCTAGAGCTTGCCACTCCAGACTACATTTAAGGCGTGTTATTCGGCATAGAAATCTCAACCAAGTATTACTAATAAAAATGACGCAAGTAATGCTAAGGCAAAAGTTCCACTGGAACGTTAGAGCCATCCAAGAAGAAGAAGAAGAGACACAAAAATAATTTTCTTCATCGTCTGCATTATTATTTTTATTTTCTTGAAATCGAATATTCTAATATATTGGTGGTTTTCAATTGTAAGATTAAAATTGAAAAAAATTAATATTAATTTGGATTTTTTTTATGTGTTCATCTCATTAATCTGAATGATCTTTCCACAAGGACATTTTTTCTCACAGAGCTCTATCGTACTGTTTTTTTTTATCCCGTTTATTTATTTAAGGCTCATTAGCATTTTAGCTGTAACAGAGCCGATTTTTTAATCGTGTACATGTCACATGGATACCATATATCTATAATTAGCACATTACATAGTTGCCATTCGCCACTATTCCTTCTATACCATTACATATAGTACATTCACACAGTAGCCATTTAGGCGTAAGAGTATTCTTTCTGTTCTTCCATTATCCAGTTGGACCACCGGACAGCGGAGACAGTTGATTGATCATTGTTGAGTTATTTATAGAACAGCAAGCCCGATGTGTCTTGCAGAGCAGAGCAGTTGTATGGATGAATCGATCTTATTTAGACCGTGGATCGATCTCCATCGCTGATGATTGTTGCGTGGACGTAGCTATTCTGTAACAACACAAAGATGGTCAATGAGGGTCCTGAGTTTTGAACTCACGATCGATCGCTTACTAAGCGAACGCGCAACCAATGTGGCTACGGAGACCCCCTGTATCGTACTGTTGACTCCTATGAATTTGGTAAACCATCTGAATCCAATGTAAAGATGATCTCTTTTATTTCAAGATATGAAAAAAATCTTTGTTCGGCGCAATGCTCTAAATATATCGACAAAATTTAGAATTATAAAAAACGAAATTAAAATAAATATAAATGGGTCTCTAAATTCAAAATGAATTGAAAATACCCAAAGGACAAAAAACATTTTTTTTTCGCGCAATCCTCTTAAAAATCAAAAAAAAAATTACGCTACATGTGGAAAAAACAACGCAAAAGAACGCATTTAAATAAAAATTAGAGTAAAAATGGGTCTCAAAGTAATATTTTTTTTCAAAATTTCGAAAAACAGTCTGAAAATTCTTAAGAAGATCACATATACCTAAAATAGAAAGAAATTTCAATACAAACTAGAGTAGTAGTGAATATCTAATTTAAAATTAATTTAAAATTTAAATGAAAATTAATTTAAATTTTATTTAGTATTTGATTTTTTGATGAAAAAATTGTTTGAAAATATTGATGGATACACTTAAGCAAGATGTACTTAAGTATTTTTTTTCCATATTTTTGTCTCAAGGCTATTGAGAATGGAGTGAAAAACACCAACAGGTGCATTTCCACCATAGATCCTATATTGTACCATATAAGAACTCAAATATATGGTACTACTGTCAAAATTTCATATTTAGTACCCTATACAATATTTTCCATACAACTGGTGATTTGGTTTTGGGCATTTTTTACTTCCGTACTCAACCAGACCCTTTGGAAATAAATTTTTTTTTTTTGATAATTTTTCTTGCCACAAGATGCCCATTCAACATTATTTCAAATTTTTATCTAGAAGCTTTTAAGGATGGCGTGAAATAAACGAGAACGTACGTTTCCCACTACAGATTCTATGTTGGGTTCAAAAAAAACCGCCAAAATTTCTTATTTAATATCCTCTACAATATTTGTCATACAGCTAGTCATTTGGTTTGGGGGCACTTATTACTCCCTTACCCGACCAGGCCCTATACAACTTTCTTCTACGTGTATGGGCTACGTAGATGTTCCATTCGGGCACCTATCGCATTCGGGTGATTGAAATTAGGGTGAATGCTTTTCGGATAAATGTAGGAAAATACATAAAGTGTCGATGAAACGTTAATATTATTATGTTTTCAGCTGCAACATTTTAAGCGATACCACGATCGGAATCACGTTCGACTAATGGATTACGCAAGAAAGTTTGCTTTTTCCAACTAATGCTCTCTTACCATCAGAACAGTCAAATTCCTCGGAATGAAAGCCAGCAGCCAGCCTAATTGCCTGGCGCTTCGCCGAACGCCGGCAGCCAGCTTCCATCCAATCGGGTTATAAAACAATTTTATTTGCATAAGAAAACCATAATTTGAATAAATTTTCCCTCAAATCCATTGTGCAAACATTACTTTGATAGCTGCTTTCGCTTTCAATTCGCTCGATACGGTGAAATAGGGATACGCCGAGAGTCGGCAGCATTCGAAAAAGGGTGCCAATATTGCGCCAGGAGTCCGACCATTTGTTGGTGCGACATGCGGCGCGTGTATTGGGGCTGGAGGGGAGCTACTGCACTGGCGTGGGAGCCCCTCGCGCCAGACAAGCAAAACAAAACCAAATTCAGTAGACCATTTTCGGGTGAATTTCGACGCGTAACTGAAATAACTGCCAGCCGAAGGGTGGGTGGCTGAAAAACGAAAAAAAAACATTCGCTTTCGATATCCGAATCGCGCGGTTTTGTTGTGGCTGACAACCGCTGCCTTTCGCTGGCAGGTCTTTAATATTCATGGAAATTAAAAACAAACAGTATTTCGCTCCCGTCTGCTGCAAAAGCTCTCACGTTTCGGGTGGGACTGAATGCGTTCGCATTTGAACGCCGCGCTGAAGGATTTGTGTCTGGTTGGAAAAAAAATGTGGAAGAGAAACATCTCACCCGAAGTATCCGATCTCGGGTAGACATAAGCGTTCAAACACTAAACACTAGCTAATGAGTACTCGTTTTCAGGTTGCCTTTCTTTGCATCAAATCATCATCACAAAAATCAGTTTGAATTTGAGGGAAATCCTCTTTCCGGTAAGAAATCCCAATCAAAACCTACCAATCTGGACCGTTCCATTTTCAATCAGCTTTCAACCTCTAAGACTACAAGAAATGGCCTATTTATACACAAAAATTGACAGCTCCTAATACTTTTTCCTCTTCGGAAGTGAGCAAAGCTCCCCTACCAGGAAGTATTTCGGCAGAATTGAAGATTCGTCCGGAAGAATTCTCTTTCCCCCTCCTGGCAGCCGGTACCGATGTGAAGGGATTTAGTTGCAGATTGCTCTCGAAAGAAAAGACGAACACATCGACAAGCACAGAGAGAAAATATTTATTTCGTGACAAATGAAAAATTTACATTTCATTTCCATCACAAGTCACAAAGTCCCTCCGCTGTACTTTCGCGCTACCAATGAAAACAACTTCTGAGAGCCTTCGACTTGGCCACGTGCCGTATTATTGTCCTCCCGTGCGCCGCCGAGATGACTGCCAGACCGAGTGCACCGAGGTTCCTTTTCCCGCCGTGTGCTTCCTCTGCTGCGGGCAGAAATGAAGAAAATCTCATACTTATTTATTCATTTCTAGTTCCAGAAGCATTCGCCCAGCGCAACCCTCCCACTGCTTATCAAGGCGTCATTTCTCATAACAGACTCTTTTTTTCCTTTCTCGTTGTTCTCAAATCAGAGTTTTCTTAGGACTTTCCCTTCGTCATTCTTTTATTTTTGTTCCCTGTGCTGGGCCAGGTATTCTTTTCATTTTTAACTGGAAGGGCATCGCACGAGATATGAAAAAGGAGCTTTCTAATTTACATAAGAAACATTTCATTCTGATATTATTCTTCCATTTATTTTGTTCTTTCCCTCCGTCCCGAGCTGCCATCCGAAAGTGAACTGCCTTTGGAGGGGCCAGATTTGATTAATTGAAATCTTCGCTTATCACAACTGGAAGAAACTGTTGCAGATAGGAAAGTGAAGAAATCGTTTCGCTCACAGAAGTGGACGTTTTTCAGGGAATTTCTGAAAAAAAAGGGACGCTCCAGAAAAAGAATAATTGAATATTATTAAAACAAATCATGCTATGGCAACATTTCCTGTGCTCAGAAATATGGGGAATGGGGATACACATGGAGAGATAGCACTCGTAAATTACAGTTTATTGCAGTTTACTCCGGAAAAAATAGGAAGCATGTCCTGTGCAAAGTGGCGAGTTAAATAATAAAATTATGCCCGCACAACAGGTTCGGTCCATACTTTCCACATGGATCCGACTCGAGGAAAAATTGCCATAGTTTCCCTGTCTCGGAGGCAGTAATTGTACAAGCAAACAGCAGCGCTTCTCCAGTGATGGATTGCTCTGCATGGAAAGTCAGCTGGGAAAAATAAAGTTCTAACGAACGAGAGTTTTGTTTGTTTTTTTTGTGCTCGACGAAAGCAACAGTGCAATTGAATACTTTAGTGGATATTATGCTCGTAGCGCTGTCTGGATTGTTGGCTCATTTTGCGAATAATTTTACGAATTTATCATACACATCGTATTACTGTATGTTTCTAAAATACAAGCACTGTTGGGATAGATTGATCATGTCAATAAAGAAAACACGATCTGGTTATGGTTGACTTGTTGCTGTATACTACTTTATTATTATTTTATGTTGAATTCATTCTGTGTAACTGACAATTTTGGTGAAGTTATCGCAAAGAAATAACCATATTAAGGTTTGAGTTTTTATCCACTCTACAATTGATTATGTACATATTTCATACTGTTTTCAAGTTCAAGGTTTAATTCAATTGTATTTACGTAGATCAATAAATTTTAAATTCAAGATTTATAGTGATAAGCATAAAAAAGGTCCACCTAAGATGTTTAGAAACCTTTCCTAATTTAAGATCTATTCCTTCAAAACCTACTACCGTAATTATATAGAATTGTTTGTTAACTATTACTCTTTCAAGTAATTAACAAGATTTGTCATTTTTGTTAGATTTTGTTTGCTCCCTTACATGATTTCTTTATTGTGTGCAAATATGCGTTGACAAAAATAAAAGTCCACACCTAAAAATCTATATATATATATATAAATGGATTTCTGTCTGTCTGTCTGTCTGTCTGTCTGATTCTTATGGACTCGGAAACTACTGAACCGATCGACATGAAAATTGGTATGTAGGGGTTTTTGGGGCCGGGGAAGGTTTTCGTGGTGGTGGTTTAAGACCCCTCCCCCTCTCTATGGAGGGGCTGCCATACACATGAAACACAAATTTCTGCATTACTCAAGAATTAATCGAGCAAATAAAACGAAATTTGGCATGTCAAAGTTTTAGGATGCAAGAAATGTTTCTATGGTGGTTAGACACTCCACCCCCCTCTCTTAGGGGGGGCTGCCATACAAATGAAACACAAATTTCTACATTACTCGAGGATTAATCAAGCAAATGAAACCAAATTAGGCATGTGGAGGATTTATGGGGAAGAAACATTTCTAAGGTGGTTCGACACTACTCCTCTCTAAGGGTGGGCTGTCATACAAATAAAAAACAAATTTCTGCATAACTCGAAAACTAATCAACCAAATGGAGCCAAATTTGGCATGTGAAGATGTTAGGGAGCACGAAACGTTTTTATGGTGAATAGACACTCCTCCCTCTCTCTAAGGGGAGAAGAGGGGAGGGGTCTGTTTCTATTCTATCATATTTTCTGTATCAAACATTTATTCCATGTGGTAACGACTTGGTGTGATTTTATCACTTCGAGATCACTTCTTTCGAAAACACTAAAAAATACATCCGATTACTTCGACGTGGTTTATTGGAATGAACATTTGTGACAATTCAATTTGACGTTATTGTGGAAGTGTGATTTTGACTATTATAGCAGGCTTTTATAGCCTTTTCGTGTAGATCAGGGTAAGTATAAGTTTGGTAAGTATTTGTGTTATTTTGGCTTATGTACATTTTATAGTTCATTTATATTTATATTTTCTTCTCTTTTTCAGGTTTTATTTTAGCGTCAACATTCCGGCCCCAGTTGAAACAGTCAGTTTCAACCAACATTCACTCCATGGAATTCTGCTGTTGGCTTGATGACCTCTGAGATGTATCTTCTTAATGACAATCGATTGGCAACACTGCAACTTCGGTGACTGCACGTTTGTAACAACCAGAAGCTGTTTGCACGACAACCACTCGTGTATGTCCATCATTACCCGTAGTCGTGGAGAATTATCTTGGCGGAGAAGAACTAGCTGACCATTACGAATGTCTGTCGAGGAACGTTTCCACTTGCTGCGTTGTTGTAGCTGACTTACGTAGTCACGAGACCATCGACGCCAGAGGTCTTGTATCGAGCGCTTCATCTCCTGTAAACGAGTAAGACGATTGGTGTTTAACTCGGTGAGATCTGGTTCTGGAATTGATAGTAGGGGCTCTCCAATCAGGAAATGACGGGGAGTAAGGGCGGAGAGGTCATCTGGAGATTCGGAAATCGGCGAAAGTGGGCGAGAATTGAGTATAGCCTCAATTTGAACTACGATGGTTAGCAATTGGTCCATAGTAAACGACTTCTGTCCAATTATTCGACGAAAATGATGTTTGAATGATTTTATTCCTGCCTCCCAAATTCCTCCGAAATGTGGAGAGCGGGCGGGTATGAAGCAGAAGGTGATGCTATTCTCCGAGCAATAGTTGTCCCATTCTTTCGTCCGGAACTGCCTTAGATACTCCTGTCGCAAAGCCTTCAATTCGCGATCCGCGCCGACGCAGTTGCATTATCGCAGTGCAACTGTAGAACGCGACCGCGACGAGCGACGAAGCGTTTGACGGCGTTTATGCACGCGGCGGACGACAAATCGGAGACGACTTCAAGGTGCACGGCCTTCACCACCAAGCATACGAATAAAGCAACGTAGATTTTCACCGACGCTCCCCTTCCACTTAACGGACGAACGAGGAACGGCCCACAGTAATCCATACCCGAATGTGAGAATACTCGAGCTGGAGTGATGCGCACTGACGGTAAGGGTGCCATGATCTGTTGCGATAGTCGAGGCTGGCATCGGAAACAAGTGATGCATTTGCGCACAACTCTGCGAGCTAACTGAAGACCCTGTAGTGGCCAGAATCGCTGACGTATCGTGGCCAGTAAGAGCTTCGGACCACCATGGAGCGTTTGTAAATGTATCGATCGGGCTATCATCCAGCTGATAGTATGTTTGGCGGGGAGTAGAATAGGAAACCGTGTGTCAAAAGGTGCATTTAGGTTTCTTAGGCGGCCATCGAGCCTGAGCAGACCAAAATCATCCATGAATAGGTTTAGATTTTTGAGTGGAGATTTGGCTGTACTCTTCGAAAGGTTGCTTTTCCTCCCGTAGATGCGAATTTCTGCTGGGAATTCTGATCGCTGAGCCAAACGAACTAGACATTTCAAAGCGATGTTGTATTCATTTGGAGAGAGAGCTCTTATGAGACGTTTATCACTAGGAAGCATACAGTTGGTATAGAAGCGGTAGCAGTAAGCGACAGTTCGAATTATCTTGCCCAACTCGGAGAATCTTTCGAAAATCGAGGAATCTACTTCATTGACATGAAGTGAAACGAGTAGACGAGCTTCTTCCTCAACATCCAGGGTACTCAATGCTGGGATTATATTCTGCGGCCAGAGCTCTTTCGCGGTTCTGATGAAGCCTGGACCGTGCCACCAAAAATGTTCGTTTATAATTTTAGTTGCAAGGATTCCTCGTGAGATTAGATCTGCAGGATTTGATTCTGTTGTAACATGTCGCCACTCATGATCCTTCGTCAAACGTTGGATCTCTGCCACTCGGTTGGAGACGAAGATTTTCCACTTGTTTGACGTGGATTTGATCCAGTGCAGCACGATGGTTGAGTCAGTCCAAAACACAACCGGCCCATTGAAGACAGTGTTGATACGAAGGTTGTTAACAAGCTGGCTTCCGAAGAGAGCTGCACAAAGCTCTAATCGGGGAATAGTGAGTCCACGGAGAGGAGCAACTCGAGATTTTGAGGTGAGAAGATGAGATTGTAGCTGGCTAGTCTCATCTGGTGACACGACATATACGGCACATCCGTATCCTTTTTTTGATGCATCGCAGAAGCAATGCAAGGTGTAATCCTGGCTTTTGTTCCACAGCATCCTCCTAGGGACCTCCAGTGTCCTCAGTGCTGTGATGTCGTTGCGATACTCTCTCCACCATGTGCTATGTTTGTCCGATAACTCGGTGTCCCACGACATGTTCTCCGCCCAGAGGGTTTGTATAAACATTTTTGCCATGACGACTACGGGTCCAAGAAGGCCGAGGGGATCGAATAGTTGTGACATTTCTGATACAACGACACGTTTGGTAACCACACTCAGCTCAGGCAATGCAGGTACTTTAAATTTGAACGAATCCTGCTGGGGAAACCACAACAGTCCTAGAGTCTTCACAGCGAGGGATTGATCTATTTCCAATTCTGTAGAAGTCTCCCATAGATCCTTGGGAACGTTGGAGAGAACTGTCGTACTGTTTGACGCCCACTGGCGAAGTACAAATCCAGCAGACTGGAAGATCTTGATCAATTGCGCGCAGGCCTCCTTGAGAGTTTCATGATCATCATGTCCAGCAATTACGTTGTCGACGTACGTGCCTTTCCTGATTATTGGCTCCGCCAATGGAAACCGACTCCTTTCCTCTGAGGCTAGCTGGTTCAGCACCCTGGTTGCGTGATACGGAGAACTGGCTAAGCCATACGTGACCGTTTTCAAGCAATACGTGCGAATCGGTTCAGATGGATCTCGGCGCCACAAGATTTGTTGAAATCTGCGATCCTCAGGATGAATCCAGATCTGCCTGAACATTTTCTCCAGATCGGCTGTGATGGCATAACGTGGCACGCGGAAGTTTCTTACGATGGCGTACAAAGCAGGTTGAACCGTTGGACCAATTTTCAAAACGTTGTTAAGCGAAAGTTGTGTGGAGAAGCGACATGATCCATCAAATACCACTCGAGTCTTCGTAGTTGAACTCTCCGGACGTTGAATGGCATTATGGGGCAGGAAATACTGTGGGCTGCACGACGCGCGCGAACAAACCTCGATGTGACCCAATTTCTCGTAGTCCTCCATGAAACTAAGGTATTCCCGGCGAAGTTTTTCGTTGGAAGCGAGCTTTCTCTCCATTGCCAGGACTCGACTGAGGGCGGGCTGGTACGAATCGCCCATTAACGCTATCATATCTTCTCGTAATGGTAAACGAACGACGAAGCGACCATCAACCTCCCTGGAAGTTGTTTGTAGGAAGTGCTCCTCACAAGCTTGTTCCTCGTTACTGTGTTCCTTGACGTCTTCGATGTTTCCGACCTCCCAAAACCGTTGAAGTTGAGCGTCGAGCTGCTGTTCTGCACATATCATACTGGTTTGTGTTATAGGTGGTTCCGAGGATAGCTGTTCCAGCTTGCCACATACAATATATCCAAGGAATGTCTTCTGAAGGACAGGGTATCCGAGGCCAAGCGAGAATTGCTGATGTTCTAGTAAATGGTAGAACAGTTCAGCACCGATGATGATGTCGATACCTTTGCTGATGTTAAACTGTGGGTCTGCTAGAGGAAGATTTCGTGGAATGTTCCAACGTACGACGTCGATGTGGTGACCAGGCAAGGACACGGTGAGCTTCGGTAATACCAGACATTCCAAACTGGTGGAGAAGGTATCGAAACGAGAAGAGAGCGACAAAGTGATTCCGTAGTGTACGTTCACTGTGGACTGTCCGATTCCGCTGATCGGTGAATTAATTTTTGTACGTTTCAAACGTAGCTTCTGGCAGAGTGCTTCAGAAACTAAACTCGGTTGAGACCCACTGTCTAAAAGAGCTCTGGCGAAATGATTGTTGTTGTCTACATCCTTCACTTTAACAAGTGCTGTCGAGAGTAACACTGTATAATTTCGAGGTTTCACTTGATCACTTTGATACGAGGTTGTTTCGCTACCGGGCGAGACGACCGACGAGGAAAGGGGAGCGATTCCGACCGCGAACGATTGATGATTTAACGAATTCGATCGGAATGTTTCCGCGAGTGGTGAGACAAACGATTGCTCATCCGACAAAGTGTTTTGAACGAAATTAGATACGATTTGCGACGATTGACAGGCTTGCGAGCGATTTGTTTCAGCGGGTACGTTTACTGTTCAGGCTTGTCTCACATTTGCCGAAGGAAAGGGTGGCAAATGTAAGAGAGAATGATGTTTCTTATTGCAGCTTTTGCAGGAACCGCTGGAGCAATCCTTCGCCTGATGTGTTCCCTTCAAACAATTAATACACAATCCATTCCTCTTGGTAAGTTCGAAACGTTGTTTTGGTGAAAGTAATTTAAATTGGTCACACTGGAACAAGAAGTGTGCAAGCTTGCAGCACGGGCATTTGTGGTTAGAATCAGATGTTGCATGAGCGGCGGTCAAACGATTCTTCAACGGTTTCGACTGGGTTTGAGAACTACACGACTGAGAAATATTTACAGTCTGTATAATGCATGATCTTTTATGTATGAACTGCAGAAGTTGTTTATATGTTGGATGCTCAGTATCGTATGATTGGGTTTCCCACTCACGAAGCGTTGTTGAATCCAAGCGACTACTCAAACGTTCGACTAATAATGAATCCCAATGTTTTTCTGCTACTTCGAGTCGATCGAGAAGTTGAACGTGGCGGTCGAAGTCATCCGCTAACTGTGCATGCTCCGTCGCTGATTCCCTTTTCAATTTAGGGATGACTAATAATCCCGACATATGGTGTTTGATAAGCAAATTCGGGTTCTCGAACCTTTCCTTTAACAGGTTCCAAGGTGATAATTGTGGACAGAAATATCGAGCGAGAAAATGATCCGTGCCGCTTCACTAGTCGATGCAGTTCTTAAGTAGTGCATTTTCTGCACTGCGCTAAGTTGTCGATTCGAGTGGATCAAAGAATCGAAAAGATCGCGAAATGAAACCCAATCATCTATATTCCCAGAGAAATCCTTCAGTTTAATTTCGGGAAGTCTTATATTTGTAATCGGTTGTGCGAGGTTATGTGACGTTGACGGTTCGATAGAGGGTGTTGACCTTGCCGGTGAATGGGCAAGCTTTCGTTGCAATGAACTTTTTAACTCATAATATAAATTTTGGAATTCACGTCTGGTTTCAGAAAATTCCTCATCTGCATTTTCCAAAATCTCTATCTTGATTCGATTCGAATTCGTGCCTCAATTCATCAAGGCGTTGAATCCGAATCGGAATCTGATCCATTTGAGCAGGATCGTATTCATCGTTGAATGATTTAATCAGAAGGGCTGACCCCAATATATTCGTGCCCCTGCGATGTAACGTCTTCAATTTATTCACTTTATTAACTTTCTTCGCAGGCGCCATCTTTCTACCACCAATAGTAAGGAAAATGGTTACCTGGAGTTCTGCTTCTTATACCTCTACTTCGACCTCACCGGTTGAATCCGTCAACGTCAGACGTGGTTCGACAACGATGATGCTGTTGATAAACGCTGCTGTATGCGGCTTGCAAAACGCCCACACGTTGCTGCGACTGATGAGGGTTTCTGCTGGTCCACAAAACGATTGCTGCTTTACTCAGACGAACCCAAGAGAGGTAATAGTAGTTCCTGCTGTAACTCGCTGCTATGCGACCGACTTTCTGGCTTGTTGGTAGACCAATTTGTAGATCCGAATGAATCGTCGGATTGTCGAACTGGAAGAACTGCTGCGACCAAAACTGCAATCCACGTGGCGACGATGTTTCCAATCGGGTTTTGTTTCTGGGAGAGCTTGCGTTGTGTTACCGAGACTGCTTGTTGCCGATGACTGGTACTTTTAACGGAATCGTACCACGTGGTGGTATCGTTGGAGGTTAACTGCGATGGCGATGACGAGGTTAGCTCACTGGAAGCGTTCTGGTTTGCTGTTGTCCCGACCGATGAGGTTAGCTGGAACCGTCGATAGTTTTATGGAACCGACGAACAAACTTCGATTGCAACTCACGTCCCGGGTTTCGGCACCAAATATGGTAACGACTCGGTGTGATTTTATCACTTCGAGATCACTTCTTTCGAGAACACTAAAAAATACATCCGATTACTTCCACGTGGTTTATTGGAATGAACATTTGTGACAATTCAATTTGACGTTATTGCGGAAGTGTGATTTTGACTATTATAGCAGGCTTTTATAGGCTTTTCGTGTAGATCAGGGTAAGTATAAGTTTGGTAAGTATTTGTGTTATTTTGGCTTATGTACATTTTATAGTTCATTTATATTTATATTTTCTTCTCTTTTTCAGGTTTTATTTTAGCGTCAACACCATGTAACGGAGAAACGTGTTATTTGCAAGTGGTTGAAAAATCTTGAACGAGAATTATGTCTGAAAATAATCTGATATTATAATGATGAGTTTTGGTAGAAGTACTAGGATTTTTTTAGTAAAAGGTAAATTCAACAGGGTCGAGTGGAAGATCAGTCAATGAACAGTTCTGCGATTGGACTCATGAACTTGCGCTTAGTAAGAAAACCTGAATGTTTGAAGGTAATGATAACAAAAAACAAATTTTGGGCGGGACGAAGTTTGCCGGGTCCGCTAGTATAATATTAAAATCACTCAAAACCTATGAATGACTCCTCGTTTCCTTATGTTATGACAGTAAGAGCTGTGCAGTATTGTTAGCAATCGATGTTGAAGCGATATAAACAAAGTGTTGTTTACATTGTATTGTATTTATTACCATTATTAACATTTTTCATTGCATTTCCATCATATTTAACTGGATTCAATACATAAAACTCAATCCAAACATTTTAGTTTGATGGAACTCAGAATAAAAATTGAAAACAGGTATAAAAGTCCGACTTCGAGTAACAACAAATCACACAATAAAAGCAAAAAAAAAATAAAAGCATCAATATTTAGTGTGGCCTCCTGAAACATCAATGACCTGTTGAAGTCATTTGGGCATACTATCGACCAAGTTCTGGAGGTGCTGAGGGGCGATTCCGTTCTACGTCTTCTGGAGAGCATTATTTCACGGCTCTGTGACACCATCTTTTACCACTTTGTTGTTGAGAATGGGGTTGAGATAAGGACACTGTGGTGGCCATTCAAGGGTTTTTTTTTTTTTGGCGTGAACGGAAATAGGCTTTGGTCTAAGCAGTGTGCTTTAGGTCGTTGAGGGAAAATTTGGAAAACTAAGCTGTTTCGTAGGCCAGTTTTTCGAAGCGATTCTTTCAGGTGATTCATGATTCCGTTAATTCGCACCAGATTTCCAACACCAGCCCAGGAAAAGCATCCTTGATTGTAGCCTGCAAATGTCGTTCCTGCAATCCTTCTGTAAAGGGTGTGTCACATCAAATTGCATCACGGAAATAACGCTGTAGAAATTTAATTTTTAGGAATTATATCTTCAGCTTTCGCTTATAATCAGATAAGAGTGTAGAGATCACGTTGGCCATGCTTCACTGTCAATTTTTCGTAAATTTGGAAAAATGTCGTCGAACGAAAAATCGTGAAAAGTCGTGAATTAATCCTGTGCACTCATTTCGAGAATCCGGAGTTGTCACATCTGGACATCGGTAAGATGCTGGGAATCGTCCAATCCACGGTCAGCAGAGTACTAAAACGATACTTCGAGAACCTAACCATCGACCGGAAGGTGAAGAACGGCAAAAATGGATGCTCCGTCAGTGAAAAAGATCACAAGCGCGTAGTTAAGCAGTTTAGACGTGATCCGAGAAGTTCGGTCCGGGATGTCGCCAATAAGCTGAATTTGTCAAGTTCATTCGTCCAGCGGACCAAGCAGCGGGAGGGCCTGCGTACATACAAGGTTCGGAAGGCTCCTAACCGCGACGAAAGGCAAAACATGGTGGGGAAGACGTGAGCACGGAAGCTGTACACCGAAATGCTGACGAAGCCGCATTGCCTGGTAATGGACGACGAAACCTACGTCAAAGCTGACTTTCGTCAGCTGCCGGGCCTGTTGTTCTTCTCCGCAGAGGACAAATTCAGCGTTCCGGAGGAGATTCGCAAGCAGAAACTATCCAAGTTTGCCAAAAAGTACATGGTGTGGCAAGCGATCTGCTCTTGCGGAAAGCGGAGCGCCCCCTTCGTGATGACCGGCACGGTAAACGGGCAGGTTTACCTTAAGGAGTGCCTACAGAAGCGCTTACTACCACTATTGAAGCAGCACGAGGGCCCGACCATCTTCTGGCCGGATCTCGCTTCGTGCCACTATTCAAAGGACGTGTTGGAGTGGTACGAAGCCAACGGGGTCACCTTCGTGCCAAAGGAAATGAACCCGCCCAACGCGCCGGAGCTTCGCCCAATAGAGAAATATTGGGCGATTATGAAGCAGGCCCTCCGGAAGAACCCAAAAGTTGTCAAATCGGAGGCGGACTTCAAGAGAAAATGGATTTCTGTTCAAAAAAAACTACAACCTGACGTTGTACAGAACCTTATGGACGGGGTAAAGAGGAAGGTGCGAGCATACGGGCTTGGGCTCGAAGTATGAATAAAAAGAAAATGCCAAAAGTTGTTTAATAGTTATTATTTTATTGTCTAAAATTTTTAAAAGGAGTCGGTCTACTGGGCGAATTTCTACAGCGTTTTTTCCGTGATGCAGTTTGATGTGACACACCCTTTATCTTAACGACATCAATTTATGTTTGAAGTGCTTGAAACTTTCATACGCAGATGATTTCAAATTATTCCTTCCTGTGAATTCCACTGTAAATGCCGAGTTTCTTCAAAAACAGTTGGATATTTTCGTCGAATGGTGTGTAAAAAACAGAATGACTCTTAATCCATCGAAGTGTTCTGTGATATCGTTTTCCCGCAAGCGCTCTTCAATAATCTTCGATTATAAGCTGCATGGTGTAATATTGGAACGTGTCAACACCATCAAAGACCTTGGAGTCATGTTGGACTCCAAGCTGACATTTCGTGCCCACATTTCCTACATCACGTCTAAAGCATCCAAATCGCTTGGCTTCATTTTCCGCGTTTCAAAGCAGTTTGAAGATGTGCATTGCATAAAGGCACTCTACTTCGCACTGGTACGGTCAATTCTTGAGTACGCTTGTGTAGTATGGTCACCATACTACCAGAATAGCATTCAGCGAATTGAATCAATTCAACGGAAATTTGTCCGATTTGCCTTGCGCAATTTGTCGTGGAATGATCCTCTCAATCTTCCCAGCTATGAGGACCATTGTAGACTGATTGGGCTGGACTTATTACGTTCTCGAAGAGATGTTGCCAAGGCTCTATTTACGTCAGATTTGATTTCATCAAAAATTGATTGTCCTGAACTTCTTCGGTTAATAAATTTCAACATTCGCCGACGTCATTTGCGTACCAATAATGTCTTGCTCCTCCCATCATCACGCACTAATTACGGTTATAATGAACCCGTTTCTAGTATGTGTCGTGTGTTTAACCGATGTAGTTCCTGTTTCGATTGTCATCTTTCGTCCCTTACAGCTCTGTACTCTGTAGTCCTCACATAGATTTAGTTTACAAATAAGTTAGTTTTAAGAGGTATTTGTAGATTAGTTGTAAGTTTCGATCATTAGGGCACTCATGTAAAGCCTGTTGACATTTTGTGAATAAATGTAAATATAAATGTAAATCATCCTTCTGCTACACTCTTTTGTCTTTGGGTTTGTTAACATGGTTCCGGGCAAATTCAAACCGTTTCAGTTTATTTTCTTCTTGTATGTTATCGATCGACAAAAGTTTATGTAATAATTTGATGCGCACAACATATGTGCAATTTTTCATATTCTCTTTTTGGACAACACACAGGTTCCATGGAGGATCATATTTTATAATTTTCATTCAGGCAAAAAAATCAGCAGCGATTTTCACTAACACTCAATCATACAAACAATCACGATAACACGTACACGCCATAGGCCAAACAATGAATTGAAAGCAACGAAAAAACTTTTTTCTCAACATGCCCTCACTATAATATTTTATGTTTACCTAATCCATGAATCGCCCCCGCTTCCCCCAGATTTTTTCTGATAATCAGAAAGTATATGATTGTTGCGCGGAATTGAAAAAATACATGAAATTGAAAATATATAGTTTTGCTTTTAAAACTACGAAAATCTAATTTAATTTTTAACCCAAAATTGAGTATACATTAACAAAATAATCCATTAGTTACATGCATTTTGCTCATAAATGACAAATCGTTTTATTTTCCTTACAAGCGTTCTCGTTATATTTATGTTATTATAAATCAGTTCAGCTGCACTAGTTTGTTCGCAAACAGTTCGGCCGCAAACACTTCGTTCCCAAACAGTTCACTCTCAATCAGTTCTTTGCCATACAGTTCACTCGCAAACAGTTCGTTCACAAACAGTTCACTCTCCAACAGTTCACTCGCAAACCGTTCTTACGGAATCAGTTCGTTCACAAACAGTTCACTCGCAAACCGTTCTTACGGAATCAGTTCGTTCCGTTCGTTCACAAACCGTTCGCTCGCAATCAGTTCGTGGGGAGAACTACCGTTCTTTGAAAAAGAACGACCGCTCGTTCACTCTTTTCGGCGAACTAGTTCTTTCGTACCGTTCGTGAACGGTTTGCCCATCTCTAGTTGAAATAAAATAGAACTCATAAACATAAATTAACATGTTATGGAATATACATAGATTCCTACGTGGGGGCAGATACTACAATTGGCGCCGTCGGTACGATGTAGTTTTTTTTCTTTCTCAGAACTCGTGTTGAGGAGGCAAAGTGCAAAATCAGTTATATTTACTTTGAAACGAACATGGAGGTGATGAGTTGTGTGCTGAAATAATTAGTTCTGCATTCTTGTGAATTTTGAAGGGTTCGGAGCTGAAAAAATACGAGTTAGCGTCATTCGACTCATCGAATAGTGAAGCGAATTATTGTGTGTGAAACAAACCTCGTTGTGGCCATATCACATCCAATCCGTGCAATTTTCGATTTTTGGCTGTTTGTCAAACGCAGCACAGAAGAGGGGAAATGGTGCACAAACACTAATGGCGAGGCAGGTTGAAGACCGTAGCGCCTAAAAAAGGGAGTCCGACTGGAAGTCGAAGCGCACTAATATAATGGCGATGTCGGGGAGAGTCCGTAGCGCCAGAAGAAAAACGAGTCCGATGGAAAGTCGAAACGCATTGATGACGAGGCCGGTTTGGTATCGTAGCGCCTGAGGAACAGTGAGTCCGACGGAAAGCGCATTGATACCAATAATGAGAACATATGAAAGTCGTCTGGAGGAAAGTAATATGCACTGTAAAAAGAATCACACTATTTTTAATAGTAGTTATCAAATGTCGCATGGATAAATTACATTGAGTAGTGATTGTAAATCGGTAATACGGAACGGTCACTCAGTATTTTGGAACAATAAATGTGTGTGTTTGAATTAGTCTGAAATAATTTCTATCGCTCGTTGAGAGTGTGGCAATTCGCGTTGACGGCGGAATGGTGTCGACATCTGGATACGATATTAGTTTGTATGAGGTCAACTATTCTCTATCAGATTAGTCGACCCTAAGGCAGTTTTAAATTGCTAAAATTTGAATGAAATTTTTTTCTTTGCGTTATTTGCCTTCTATAAGTACGCTGTTCTGACCCCAATTTAAACTATTTTCTATCAATTTTCAGATATTCTCACCGAAACTTGCCATTATAATACAAAATTATCTTTAAACACAATTTGTGTATGATATTTTTTTACTACTTGCAAGCAAAGGTGATTTTAGTTTACCTAGAGTACTAATTAAATAAAAGCACGTTTATGTCTTTTGCAAACCCATATTGTCATGCCTGCTCCCCCATTTCGTAATACGAAGCTCAATGCCGTCAACGCGGATGAATTATGAATTGTGAAAAAGGTGATTGCTAGATTCAGTAGATCTATGTGATTCGCGTCCAGAGAAGAAATGTAGAAAAGAGAGGGAGAGTAGTCAGAAATGGTTTTGGAGTTGAAGATTCTCAATATGAAAAGGTAATATTTATGCTTGCTGAACTAAACCTGCGAACGCATGTAGTCAGATGCGATTTCCCGGACCGATAGGGGAAGGAAATTGTGCGACCGGTAACCATGGGAGAACGAGATAAACGCGATCGTGTTGAGATTCTCAAAATGTAATGAATCTAGATGCAATCACAAATTACGCGGACATTCGAGAGTTTCTAGTCAACCACAAGTGAAAGCCGCACCCTTTCGGAAACAAGTCAAATGCTGATGCGGTTACTTATGTGGAAATAAATGAAGGGAGTATATGCGCGCAAGTATTTTGTGCGGCCGATGTGATTCATGGAAACATCGCAAGGGTTTCCGTGATTATTTCTCACATAACGCAAAGTTGTGGCCTCATTGTTCGTTTCGCAGAAATGGCGTCGGGTCAGATAAGCTATATGGACCGAGCAAACCTTAGAAGCGTTCATCTGAAACAAATGCTGTTCAAGGACAAAATTTCCTGAAAGAGGAACAGATTAGTTACACCAAATCGAAAGAAAACACTTGATAAGATACAATGAATTAAATTCTTCATTTCCTTCGAATTTGTTTAAATAAAAATACAATTGATGGAACGAGGGCTCGTAGAATCTGTACCGCAGTTATATTATTTTATATCAACAATTTAAAAAGCGCTGAACACTGTGAGCACAAGACAATCGGATATCCCCGTTCGGGATATCTTAGGTAGCCGTGATCCTGATCCTCTGCTTCATCGATATCTGTTCGTCAGAAACGCCGATGTCAACGTTCAATGATATTTCCTTCGTTGAGTCCCTGTTTCATATCGCTCCTATCCGTTCTATAAACTTTTACTTAATCGCGGCAATACATACACACACCCTTTACAGATACACGGGCCGAAGGTTGTGCAGTCCGCTGATCACTCAATGAGAGCCAAAGGATGTACCGCTCATGGCAACTCTACACGAGCTGATGATTGTGCAGGCTAGTGACCATTCTATCCTGGATTCCTCGAGTCGAGAAGATGCACCACGCTATATATGGGGTACAGACTAGGGGGGGTTGCTGATTAAGTCAGCTGCATCCCAATAGAAGGATCCCGTGTCGGGCACATGTACAGTAATATATATTTTGGGAAAAAAAACTTGAAAAATCTTTTTGTTTCATTGTTCGTTTGTAGAATGATATTAGCAACAGTGGATTGATTACTTGCAAGGACGATTGTTTTTCGATAGAATGTTTCATAGACTTCGGGGCAACTATTACACACGGTTACCAAAGATGTACGGAATGCACTTGTCAGAGCGACAACTTCAACGCGCCGCGATATAACTCGATAACTTTTGCTTCTGAGGATTGCTGAGGATTTTTCACACAACATATCCTGAAACCAGGGAAGCTTTACTTTTCGTTTTTGAGTTACGATTTTTCAAAGTTACCCGATGGTCTAAAAAGTCATTTTTTCCACTACAAAAAACGTCTCCCTGGTTTCGAGATATGTTATAAGAAAAATTCTCAGCTTCGCAGAAAAAATATAAAAATCTATAGCGCCTTTGGTCCCGAGACTATGAAAACAATAAAAAACGAATACAATCAATACTAACGAGAGCAGAATTCAAACTTTCTGCAGGTATGTTTAAAATAAACAGGTGATTGGCTTTAATTTGATATGTCGATCATCTGCATCGGTCTAGTAGATCAAAAGTTATGAGTTTTTGAAAAAAGTCATTTTTGGCAAAAATGCGAAAAAATGTTTTTTTGGACCATCCTAAAATGAAAATAGTCACCCTAACAAAAAAATAAAAAAAAATCCTTTGCGACAAAGAACAAAACTACCACTTTTGACGAAAATCTGAGAACCACTATATCGGTTTGGCATGGAATGGCTGTATATATAAAGTTACCCTATACAAAATGTTCACCACCTCGAAAAAACACCCTATGCCAAATTTCAGCTCAATCGGACTTAAGGAAGAATGGCGCAAAGCGGTCAAAGTTTGGGTTTTTTTGAAAATCGAGAAATCACCCAAGGGGGGAGTAAAGGAAATCGGGGTCTTCGAAAAATTTTGTTGATGCCAAATGTTTTAAAATGGCATAAAACGTCGAGATCTAGTGTCACATCGAACATTTTTTTTTTGTCAAAAATCGACACTCTGGGACTCTGGGAAGTTTTTTTTGGCATGCGAAACTAAAAGTATGGTTTCGAGTGCCAATTTTTGATTCGGAACTTGCTACGAAATGTTGATTTGCACGATAACATACCTTATGCAAAATATTAGCTCGTTCGGGCTTCATTTCTGGTGTCGCAGACGTTAAAATTTGAATTTTTTTTTAAAACCGCAAAATCACCGGAAATCGGGGTTTAAAAAGACGGGTGGGTAATGTTGGGGATATAACCGGAGTGACGTAGGACTATACAAAGGGGACAGCTTTTGCTAAATATATATTTTAAATATATTGTTTCTTTTCTTCTCCTACGTGAATACCTACCTATCTTCCTGAAAAAATGGATTAGTTCACTGTTTACTCTTTATGAACATGTTGGGGGTTTGTGACCTTTGGTGTTGTGTTTTTGCGTTTTTTTACAAACTTTCTCAATTTTTTCTCACTATCTTATAGTTGATTCTTGATTTTTTTCTGAAGGCTTTGTACTTATTAAATGTTCAACGCCGGTCATCTTTCGGCGTATGCACATATCGTACAATCAAAATGATGGCTGTGATAGGGAATGCATAGGTGGTCATCAGCTCATTCACTATCATATATTTCACTATTGAGCACATTACCGTACCTTAAACTGTGGTTTCGGAGACGAATGAATTGTAAGATTTGACAAACACAAACAAACAAAGTAAATAAAAATGAAAAAGAACTGAGGTTTTGGAGACGAACTCTACGATCTGTCGAGAAATAAACGAGCTATAAGCGTTCTGAAAAACCAACAGTAAATACAGGGACGGATGACCTTCGGATTAAAGTCCTTTAAAATAAGAACAGAGCAGCAGGAAATACATAGCTCATCATGTCCTTAGTTATTTTTCTATACAATGCAGATGTAACGTCTGTCAATTTTCAACATCAGTTATCAACCAAAGAAAGCAGTTCTTCCTACCGAGAAAATTCGTTAATGTCATCCTGCATACAATGTAGTGTAATTTGAAGCCACTTTTAATTCGGAAACCATGCATGGGTTTGTGAAATCTGAATGATCAATTTAAAAGACCCCAACCACCAATAAGTTCAAGAACAAGCATAAACAAAATAAATCAGTTTATATTATATGTCATGTTTTGTCACTTTAGAATGCATTGGTATTGTGAAAAACTTTAAAAAAAGGTCGCTGAAAAACGCCGTGTTTGACGGTGGCTGGTTTTGCCACCAAAGCAGTTTGTATAAACAAACTTTTTCCTTCTTCTACCTGCTGCCGTTTTGCGATAGCGTTTGCCAGCTTCAACTAGTTGTTGCCACCGAACCGAATGTGCTCTGTTCTGTAGGCGGGTTTTCTCATTGTCGTGAGCAGCTTTGCAAGCCAACTCGAACACTATGGCGGCCGAAATTCTATAACCGCTATTAGGTACACTGGTGCTCCGGCACCAATCCGTTAATGCGATGTGATGTGAAACGATGCCATACAACCACACTGATTTACGATTTGAAAGAGATGATATTTTGTATATTTTGCGTTTTGTACTTTAGCGGTCGTTACGGCTTTTTTTTCACTTAAATTCTTTTTCTTTCTTAATTTGGTGTACATTATAATATAATACTACATTTCAAGTGATCAACCTAGGGTTCTACATCTTTAAGTTATGATCGTTACGGCAGCGGAGCGGGGATTTTTAAGCTGACTGGCTGGCTCGAGAATTACGCATGTGTGAGACTGCGACCAATGTTTCGTTCTTTTTCCTCTTTTTCCTTTCCAATCGTTCTCCATTGTATTTCGCTGCTGCTCTGGTTGCCCGTTTTGGTCGGTAAGATTTGAGGAGCACAAAATGGACCAATCAAAAATGGGCACATAGTGCATTTGGACAATGATTGATATTTCACAATAATTCAATTATTAATCTCAAGAAAAATGAAATGTTATTCGTTATGATAGATGCGTAGATATATTTCCTATCAATTGATGCAAAAACCTTTGCGATCTATTGAGCAATGCCCGAGTTATAAGCGTTCCAAATCTTGCATTTTTTTTTTACTTGTTCAGTGCCTAGATTTTCATTTCACCCCCTATATCTTCGGGTTAGACGTAGTCCTACGTCAAAAAATGTTGATTCCAAATGTCTTAAAATTGCATGACACGTTGAGATATACAGTTATCAAGTATGGAAAAGTTCATTCGCTCATTTCTCCACACCTAATTATAAATTACTGTTGTATCCGCTTGTTATAATCATGGCGAAAAGAATGCAGCAAGCAATCGTGAGATTGCACGATGAATCATTTTACACTCCCCGACCATCTTCATTCGGAACTGATAGTGAACATAACAAAACAATAAATTGAAAACAACATTCAATGAATGAATATTCCTTTGGAAAGATCGCACGAAACAAAATAACATGTGAGTCAAAATAGACTGAATCTGCGTGTATGTATGATTTTATTTTCCCTTATACTCTTTTCCTTGTCAGCATTCAAATGCACATGAATCCACTTTCCCGCTCACCAATAACTTGCGTTAATATGGTCTTTTGCGTTGGTTTAGATAGTTTCATATTAGAAACAAAACAATGTCATTGTAATAGTGCACAGGAAACAACTTGATTTCAACTATCTACCTATATTTTACTTCCACGATCAAGGCTCAATTATTGCTATTTGAGTGAAAAACGAATGATTTTACAGAGGCACTCGCTGGCTCAAGCAAAAGTTTCCAATTTGATTCTATCACTATCTAACGTCATCCCGAGAGACAAAAGAGAGAATGCTAAATTTTCTGAGAATAGATGAGCGGAATCGAGACAGTATTTTTCCGTGCTAATCGAGAATGAACTTTGCGAAGAGGATAAGTGAATGTTTTCTGCCTCAAATAAAGTGAGGCATAAACAGAGAATAGAAGGGTGAGTTTTATCTGTGAATGAGTGTTGTTGAACGAATTTCGATGCGATTTTACCCATACCTGACATCTTAATTTTTTTTCAAAAATCTATTTTTCAGACGGAAAATCGACCAAGCGCCCAAAAAAAAATTTTTTTTACAAAATAAAATTGGAAATAACTGTAAATCTCGACGAGTAATGCAATTTGAAGACATTTGGCATAAAAAAAATTTTTTAAACCACGATTTTCGGTCATTTTTCGTTTTTCAAAAAAACTCAAATTTTAACGTTTGTGAGACCAGTAAATGAAGTCCGAATGAGCTGATATTTTGCATAGGGTATATTATCGTGCAAGTCAACATTTCGTAGCAAGTTCCGAATGAAAAATCGAGATAACTATTTTTATTGGCACCCTAAACCTTACTTTTCGTTTCGTATTCCGAAAAAAAACAAAGTCCCAGAGTGTCGATTTTTAGACAAATTTTTTTCTTTCGAGATGACACTAGAGTTTCATGCAATTTTAAGACACTTCGTGCCGCCCATCATTTGTTTTTGTTATCGATACCTTCAAACATTCACGTTTTCTTACTATGAGCAAAAATCGCAGCACTGTTCATTGATTGATCTTCTTATCAGCCCCGTTGAATTAACCTTTTACTTTTTAAATTCCTAGTATTTCTAATAGAACTCATCATTATAATATCAGATTATTTTCAAACACAATATTCGTTCAAGCTTTTTCAACCACTTGTAAATGACATGTTTCTCAGTTACATGGAATAAATGTTTTATACAGAAAATATGGTAAAACAAAGACGCCTCCTGTATTTTTATGTTTCATTTCTTTGGCAGATCAAACTTAGATGGCTTTATTTGGATATAAAACTCTAAAACAAATGGTGTGCTATCATGATGTTTGCCATATTTGTAAGTGTTATAATCCAGAAAAGGTCTGAATAGGTACCAAATAATCATCGGGTGATTAATTAACATTAGCTCAAATGAGGGGCGCATTGACACCAATAGAAGGTGTATTACACATGAATCCGTAAAAATTCCATATACAACTACTGTAAATTATGAAACAGATATTTTGAAAATACTTATTTGTTATTTGTTTGAAAATATTTAAATACCAGATTTGACACAGGTGCGCTGAACTATAACATTCAAAAAAGTGAACAAACCAAGATCAGATTTTCGACTGAACAAACCAACATCATTTACCTTACTCCTTTTCAATTCTTTTCTACTTCGTTCCTTCACTTTGACGTTTTGATTTCGAATTTTGCTTTGGATTTGGCGGCCTGTCGAAAAGCATGCTGCCGAATCGTATCATCGCTGGATGGAGCGGCTGTAGAGTTGCCGGTATCAGGTTCCCTGCCGCCGCAAGCACGCTTTCCGCTGGCCTCAGATGGATTATTACAGGTGCCATATAGGTGAAATTATTGAGCGTAAATTACTGATCAACAGGTTTAGCTTACACAGAAGTGGTTAGATTTCTCCGCCCTCAAAACACACGCGATGAAATTGACACGTACAATGATGATGGTTAGAATCAGTAAAATAATTTATCTCTCAATGAATAAACATCCCCACGATTATGATTTTCGGAGGTTCCAGCGGTATTTAAAATCAAGTTAATTGCAAACCCACTCTTCCACTCATCGCAGCCTGATGAGTTTAATTTATCAGTTCCTGGTGGTTGTGTGTTACGCTGTATATTTCGCCGAAATAAGCCAAATGTTTGCTTTTAATTAAGTGTAAATTTGCTGTTAAAACATGGTGCAAAATTGGTTTCGCTCGGCAACTCGACTCGTATCAAATCTCATTGCTTCGAGATTTCGTGGAATGAACGGGTACTTATTTGTGGCAATACATTTATCTAAATATGTTTATTTTTCTCGGGGTTCTTATTCCTTACAAATATGATGAATCGAATGAGGATTTGTTCAAGGAATTCACCTGACACGAGGACACCAAATATTCAGTTTCATAATAACAACAACCGCTGTGCGTGTTTTGGGCATAGTACCGATGTACACTCTGGATGAGTGATCCAAAATCTGTCAGAAACCACAGCATGGCTTCTTAACCATGGTTATTTGTGCCCAGGGTTCATTGGATGCTTGTTATCATTGCTATCCGAAGCGTTCCATCATTTCAGCGCGCCAATAAATCTGTCACACTGCGAATCACTCCGACACAAGATTTATCGCTCCATCGAAGAAGATTGGGAGTGTTGTTTGAAGCATTGTTTGGCTTCGTCGTTGGATTGATTTATCTTTCCTTCTCACGATTGCATGGGACCAACAACTCGTTCCCCCCGGTCAATCCCATTTCTTGGTTCGTTCGTCTGGGTCGATGGTTCGGTTGATTTTGAGCTATGTGCGGTTGACTGGATTTTCTAGTGAATTGCATCGTGGCAGGAATCGGATTCCAGACGACAATCTGCAACCAAGTGTCGATTATGACAATAACTTTTCAACCACCAGATCTTTATGGTTTCATAATTGATCTGCCCACCCAGTTTCATATATTTTCGAGCGGTTATGGACCCGATGTGGACCGAATGTCACAAAGTACTATAAAAGTACTGGATTAAAGCTCCTGTCTCACCCCCGCATGAAGGACTGTCTATAGTTTGAACTATAAAAGTACGCGATAACTGGTGCTGAGCGAAATGGCATCACTGCAGCGATTGCCTTCCCTCTCTCGCATTGAACTGTCATTCAGATAAACAAAAACGAGAGAAGTGAATGGATTAAACAATTTGCTTGAGTAAGTATGTTTTTCTTTAATTAATGTTTAATTTGGATGTCTTTTTCTTTGAATTGCAGCTAACAGAAATTCGAGGAATAAAATAATGGGTTGATTTTAAGGATAATAGTACCATGTACTATTCCTACGCAATAGTCCGGAATAAGTTCCAGTTGTGTTTCCTTGTGTATAGAACCCGCGATTAAGTGTGTGTCAATAGCAACTTGGTATGTATATCTATTGAATATGTGCAATAAATTATTAAATGAAATGCATTTCATTTCAGAGTACGCCCCAGTTGTGGAAAAGCTTCTGTTGCTATGGCTCCAATTACCGAACCTCAAATTTGCCGGAGTAAAACCCGTATCTGTATTCAACGATTGTATTAAACACACTCTTCGCTAATGCTATCAACATCCAGGATATGAACAGGAATAAATAGGAATGTTCAGGTAAAACTCACTTGCACAATTTATAATAATCAATACATTTATGTCTACATTTACTTTTTAGTGAAAATTTGATTCATCCACACCGGTGAACCAAAATGTTCTCTCTGAACGGTGTAGCATATAATTTGTTCAAAAGAAAATTTGGTTCGCTCATTATATAGTGCTTTTATCTATTATAACTGTAGTACAGCCATGTATTAGTATTGATGTAAATAAACCAGCATTGTAAATAAATTAAATAATTTCCATCGCCGGTTTTTTAAATGTTTGTTTCAACTTTCATGAAAACAAATACCACCATAATGAGGGTTAAGCAGTTTTTCAATCGGTCGACGCGGTGCCAGATTGGCACAGGTTTGGCTCGAAATTGGTTGTCGAATACGAAGGGTAGGTCGACAAAATCGTTGCAAAATGGCACGATATCGGTACCGTTGTCGACACCATTTGTTGGGACCAATCTGGCACAACAATGTAGAGTGGGCACTTGCTTAGACGTTTAATGCAACGAATGAGTGTGAGTGATTTATTTACTTCGCTGTTTATTGATCGCGTTTATACTTGCATTAATCTCAACACGGTTTCTGTAAATTTAACGGAAAAAAATTTCCTTCAACACATGGATAAATTACATCCGATTCGCGTTCATATTTATTGCTGCTAACTGCGAATAGTAATCGGGTAACATATTCTCCATAGAATAGTCCAGCAGCGAAAAGTCCGGACGGAAACGCATTCATTGTGGCATTCCGTTATTTATTTCTGCGGTATCTGCTCCACGACACATTGCAATGAGTTTGCTGTGCTTGTTTCGTGTGTATTGATGGTCACCGTTTGCGTGAATAACTAGCAGCTTTATTTTGTAAGTTTTTTTTCATGCATTCGGTGAGAATTAACAGTAACATATGGATTGAAGTTCACGTGCGACATTTAATGATCCATTTAGACCACCAACGATTCAGATATGGTACCGTCGATGGGGGGTGAAAATGGGTTATGGGGGTGAAATTGAGTCAAAGGTGGAAAAAGTTACTATTAGTAATATCTTGACAAATATTGCGAATATTTTTGAAAGCTGTGAGCCGTTTAATAGGAGACACATTTCCACAACTTCCAATGCATAATACTTAACTGTAGTAGAAATAATTTGATTGATCAAATAACACCTCAGAAAAAATAGCATGCCCAGCATCATCCAGAACTACTAAAATTGTAAATATTGAACAGAATTATTCTTTAGAGTCTTGCCAGATAAGTTGTTACGGTTGAGACGGAAAGCTATAAAAAACACACCTCGATTTCAATACAAACAACTTTAAACACTTTACATTACACAAAATACTTAACACTGAACACAACACTTTAAACAATATCCGCAGCAGTAGAACCTGAATCCGCATCTGCAAAGAAAGAGTAATTAGTAATGCTATATATCTGAATATTAATTGTTACTTACCTTTTCAACACGGAACAAAACCTGATACACATTATTTGCACCTCTTGAAACACAACAGCACAACAAAACAACATATAGACAATCATAACAATCACAAACAATAACAAGCGAATTGTCAAAGGACCAGGAACGGATGGAGAAGAACCCGCCATACAACGCGCAATTGTGTTATAGCGAATATTCCAGACGCAATCCAAACAAACGCTATTCAAATGACTATGGGCTAATCGCTGAAATAGGGCACGAAGTGTTAAGAACAGGGTCAGTCACAATAAACTCATCGATCAGTATAGATCAAGCGCTTTTGACTATATACGATCTCATTTTTCCGATAATCATCGGGTAGCCAATTTACTCTTCATCAATCTGGAACGCTGCTCAGAAACTATCTGGGTGAAGACATAAGTCATTACTGATTTTGAACATCAATTTTTTTTTTCATTTGAATTTCAATATTTTCGAAATAATCTCTGAGAATGGGTCAAGCGCAAAATTGAATTCCATGCCAAACTGATATAGGGATTGTCAGATTCTCATGAATAATGGTAGTTTTATTCCTCATCGTAAAATATTAGACCCGTATTTTTAATTTTTTTCCATCAGGGTGGCCAAATCAACATATCCGAATATCAGAGAGATGTTTTTTTCGTTTTCGAGTGATTTTGCAAAGTTATCATGTTTTCAATTTTCGTTCAATATTCCTATGCGACTGGACAACATCTATGCGACTAGAATCAAATTTCTATGCATATATAGTATTTCATGTGGCTTCAAATTGGTATGTCGATCATCTGAATCAGCCCGGTAGTTTAGAAGTTAAGAATTAAAAAAAATCATTTTTGATTTTGAGAAATAAATACGTCCTGGTTCGCTTCCGATATTGAACTGTTAATTTCCTTGCAATCTGAACTGAACCTTTTGGTTTGTTTAACTAAATTTTGCTAACTTACTGAGGAAGAATCCAGACTATATCTACACGAATTCTTTCTCTGGCCTAAAATTAAAAGGAAGAGAAAGATCTCCATTTCCTACTCAGAAACCGCATCGGTTTCTGCCTGTCTATTTGCCAGCGTGGGATTTTTCCCATCCGTGGTTTTTCTCTCTTCTTATCTTACCACTACGCTACCCGCGTAGGATCCCAAGTAATCATTTGCATTATTTGTTCTATTCCTTTCCTTCGCATAGCGCGCTATCTCTACCATGTGCGCTTGCGCTGCACAATGGTTGATTGCCCTGATCCTAAATTTGTGCGTCATTATGCGCTGCTTATCGCTTAAATACATGCGTTTAGCGTCCTATTCTCGTTTGGGTCTTGTTTATTCGAGTCATAAGATCTAGCGCTCTTTTCTCGAGAAGCTATGTAAACCAAAAATGAAGAAAAGAAAAAAACACGTGGTTCCCTCCTGCTGGCATTGATTTGTTATCATTCGTTTATGCTTTTCATTTATGTCCGTTGCGCTTCAATTTTCAATTTCATACATTGAAAATTGAAGCGCAACGTCTGGAACTGGGTTATGTGTCTGATTGCGCTTTAATTGACATAACCCAGTTCCTGTTTTTCGATGCCAACTGTCTTCAAATTGCATGAAACGTCGAGATCTACTGTCATCTCGAAATTTTGTTTTGTCAAAAATCGACTCTCTGGGACTCGTTTTTCGGAATACGGAGCAAAATGTATGGTTTAGGGTGCCAATGAAAATCGTCATCTCGATTTTTCATACGGGACTTCCAGCGAAATGTTGATTTGTATGGTAAAATACCCTATGCAAAATATTAACTCGACCGGACTTTATTTAATAGTGTCGCAGACGTCAAAATGTGGGGTGGGATTGGGTCATCTTTCATTAATAATATTCAACTTGAACACTTACGAATGTTCATCATTAGAAAACATTTCTACGTAATCAGAATCGTGTTTTACTCTAATATCCGATAGTTATTCAACAAAAAGTTCGACAAAATCCTTTTTTGACCCATTTTTACCCCCATCGATGGTAACTGTTATTGTCTTTGTTAGTTTTTTTTTCTCCCTTTCCACTTTCCGGCGTCGGCCTATTAGTCTTTGGCATTTGACTGATATATTGTAACTCTACTTTTCCGATAGAACACCGACAGAGTTCCAGACAAACTTCACTAGCGTAAGAACTGGACAATGATGTTGCGTAGTTATACTTCGATGCTATTCAAATAAAATTTGAGTATTTTGTTGGAGAAAATTCTGCGGTCAGAACGGAAATCCTCCGTTACGATCAACGTGACGCTAACAACTCGGCCAAGGGAGCCACCTACATAAAAACCTGAATTGATTGATAAATTATATTTATCAAAATACACATCGATTCGGTTCAATGTCTTAATCATATAAATTCACAAACGCTTATTTTTCAACATTGACGAGAGATGAGTTTCCCAGTTAGTATGATCAGTTTTAACTGCTAACTCTGTTGGAAAATTGTATTTCCCTGGTTGATATAAAAGTTAGAACGGGAAACTCTCCCTAATTCAAATCAATAAAAATATAGAAAAAAACGCTACATTCTCGAAAACGGAAATCCTCAGTATAACCTTTATTAATAAAATTTGTACAACAATTTTTATTGATAAAGGTACATCAAGCGCATTAATCTTGACATAAAACTGCTTACGAACCGCTCAGTTCCAATCTGAACCAAAATCAGGCCATCAATCGTATCGATGGGCCAGTAAAGCATAATAACTCTCCCTCGGAAAGGCGTAAATTCCTGCCGATTCAAGCCTTCGAGCCGTCTATCGGGGGTTCCGGCTATCATTTTTGAGAAGATGATAATTTATGGTCCATGATTATGCTACTATACCGTTGCTCTAACCTTCGACCTAGGCGCCAATTTTGGCGTCAAAGGCCTGGAATGACTTTCGATAAGAACTATATCAGCAAAGGTGTATTTAACAACGTGGCGATCGGCCGAGGGGGGGCCCAGGTGGAGTGAAATGGCAGTGGATTAAAACCTGCTATCGTCACGTTCGGCTCATAGTCGATAAAAGACAAAGAAAAAGCCTGGGAGGCAATAAATTTCCACAGCCCGAGAAAACTAGTAAGCCAACCACGTGGCCCATTCAACGCCTATTATATTGACCCTAATATCGGTGGCTTGGGTTCAGGTGCACGAGACAAAGAAGGAGGCAGGGGGAGAAAATGATGGTGATTACTAAAATCTATAAACTGTGGGAGGGAGTGATGCTTGAGGGGAGCCGACCGACAAGCAATTTTCAGGTCAGTACTGCCGATCGGTATGACCATAATCGATTGTATCATGAACGGAAATGGCTGTCGATGAAGGGATAAGCGTAATTGCGGTTTTGGCAGGAGCGTGTCATTTCTCTTACTACTTCGTTAAGATCTAACAAATTATTGTGCTGGTTAACCAAGAGCCGATTATGGACGGAACGTGCTTGGTGTTGATGTTACAGATTCGATTTGATGGGGACGCACGGTGAGTTTTGTTCCAATTACGGGATGATGGAGCTCCAAGTTTCGTTATTTTTTGTGGAGAGTTTACTAGCCTCCTTAAACTCGCGCATCGGTCCTGTTTTATAATATTGTTCAGTTAAATGTATAAGTTAATTCTAGTAATATAGAATATTCATTGGGTATAATTCATATCATTATTTCAACATCATTCTTATTTGATTTAAGTTCTTTTTGCCACCGTTATGAACGAAAAAAGAATGAGGACTTTGTTAGTTTCATACGTGCAAAAGCAAAATACAAATGTTTGGCTTTCACATACAGTGATGCTTCTGAATCGGGACACTTTTTCATTACATTCAATATCATGCCTAAATCATTACATTTTTTGCATGTTGAATTAATGTGATTGATAGTTACTATTGTGTCAATTTAGTTTAGTGTACCTAGCTGTTAACAAAAAAATGTAAAAAATCAAAAATTAATGTGAATTCCACAAACCCATGTCCGGAATAAAAAGCACATTCAGAAAATCTTTTAAATCCGGACGATCAAAAGTTGACGATTAAATTCCTCATTGAAGAAGTTGCATAAGGGTATGTTAGAAAACTTGGTATGGAGTATGGAGTGTGGAGCAAAGATTTTCGACCCGGGAAACCGCAAAACTCTTCGGTATACAGCACGGGGTCGATTATATGACCCGTTTGTATGTACATGGGTAACTTTGTAACTTTGTCTGTAGCGCTGTCCCACATTAATAGAAATTTAACCCCCTTCCTGTTGACCGATCGATCTGAAATTTTGTAACACACCTTTATCTCTGCAGTCATTATAAAACTGCGTATTTCATAGTCTTGAAAATCCAAAATGGCGGCCGCTATAAAATGGCGGATTTCATATGTTTTCTAAACCCCAACAATATAGGTATAAAACGAAAGGGTTTGACTAGTAGAACACAGTTATTTGTGAAAAATTCAAATCCAAAATGGCCGCCAGCACGAAATGGCGCCATAAACATTTTTTTCCAAACCTTATAAATATGGGTATCAAATGAAAGGGCTTGATTAGTAGAATACAATTATTGATTAAAAATGTAGATCCAAGATTTTTATTTTTTATTTATTTCACTTCGTCTTAGATTTAAAAAAAAAACATCTCACAGACTGACAAATCTTAAATACTACCTAATATTCCTAATTCTACGTTTAAAAACACATTTAGATACATTAAAATCGAAGTGACATTGAACTTCATTAAACGCACGGAATCAGCTGGACAAAGGACAGTTTTGCCCGTACGACGTTGTATGCGGCCGTATCGCCAATAGCTGTCTTTCGCGGAGCTGTCTGGTGGGAGCGTAAAACCGTATCTCGCTGATTAACTCCGCACAGTCGATGTTTCCGGACAGTAAATCGAAGACGAACAGACGTTGAATTTTCTTCCGCCTCGCCGAAAGCGTTTCTATGTCAATAAGCATGCAGCGACTTTCGTAATCAGGAAGATGAGCGGGATCATTCCATGGCAGTTGTCTTAAGGCGTAGCGAATAAAACAGCGTTGCACTTTTTCGATCCTGATGATGTGCGTTGTATGGTAAGGAGCCCACACGCATGCTGCGTATTCAAGGACACTTCGAACCATTGAGCTGTACAGAGCCTTCAGCGTGTACGGGTCACGGAAGGACTGCGTGTTCCGCCGGATAAACCCTAGAACAGCGTATCCTTTTGCGATGACGTTGTTGATGTGTTCGGTAAACTTTAGTTTGATGTCGAGAATTACCCCGAGATCTCGAATGGAGGTAACGCGATCGATAACAGCAGAACCAATTATGTAGTCATGGGACAGAAACGATTGGCGCCTTGTAAATGTGATTGTCTTGCACTTGCTGATGTTCAACTCCATGCCATTATCAGCACACCATGCAACCAATTCATTCACGTCAGCTTGTAGAGCATAGCAGTCCAATATGGAAGAGATTGTCCTAAATATTTTTAGGTCATCAGCGTAGAAAAGCTTACCAGACCTCAGCCGGCTGGCGAGATCATTGACGAAGAGAATGAAAATCAAGGGCCCAAGAACGCTCCCTTGAGGGACGCCGGATGAAATAAGATATGTACGGGAACGAGCACTTCCAACTCTCACGAAAGCTTATCTATCGGTTAGATACGATCTGAGCCACTCAGTTATCCTATCAGGAAGTCCAATATGTTTGAGTTTCGCGATAGCTAGTTCGTGGGGGACTTTATCAAAAGCTTTCGAGAAATCAAAATAGATAGCATCTACCTGACTGCGACTTTCTACAGTTTCCGACAGAACGCTCATGTAACTCATCAGATTTGAAACGGTTGAACATTTCTTCACAAAACCATGTTGAGCATCAGTTATGAACGAACGAACCGCATTAAAGAGACTCCGGTGGACGAGTTCTTCAAAAACTTTAGCAATGCAGCATAATATCGAGATTCCTCGGTAGTTACAAATGGCGTGAACACTAGCAGACTTGTGAATTGGAGTGATCGATGCCATCTTCCACACCTCTGGAAACCTACGCTCGCTCAGGGAACGATTGAAGATTGTGCTGATAGGAGTTTTTAATGCATCTGCACATTCCTTTAGAAATGCTGGAGGTAGACAGTCTGTACCGGCACCCTTGGAAGCGTCAAGGTTTTTCAAAACTGCAGCTACGTCATTTGGGGCGAAAGTTAATAGCGGAAGGTTTATGTCAAACGATGGAATGTTTCGACCAGCCGCTGATAAACTGGGAGTGTCACGATTGTGCACGCTACTAAAAAAGTCCGCGAAAAAGTCAGCGATATTCTCGGGCGAGTCCGCAGTAGCTCCATCATGCGTCATTCCTGAGGGAATTCGAGTAGTATTTTTCAGGTCTCTAATGTAGGACCAGAAAGATGCTGGATCACGTTTCAAGTTTGATTCGGTGCGGTTGTTGTAACTTCGAAACGCGTTTTCTTGACATTCATTGTAGATCGTTTCAAGGTGTTTTAATTTATCCCTGTTGCACGAAGATCTTTCGCGGAAAAAACGTTTACGTGATTTCCGAACGATATTACGAAGGTGTCGTAGTTCTGGTGTCCACCAAGGGAGTTTTGAGTGAATTGCGGAACTCCTGTGTTTTCGTGGAACTTGATCGTCGAGTATGCTAAAAACCTTTTCATAGAACAGTGCAGCTGTCTGGTCTGTGGATGCGTCGCCGAGTATAGCATCCCAGTCAACCGCCGCAAGCAGGTCATTAAGCGCTACGAAGTCACATCGTTTAAAATCGAAATCATCAACATCACTTACGCCGATATGGTTTTGATTTCCAGCCACGATTTCAAGCCGGAGAACAAACGGGTTATGGTGAGGATCAATTTTTAAAAGCGAAGATGGTGGATCAATGAGCTCTACATAGGTAGATTCACTCACAAACGCCAGGTCAAGAAGACGTCCGTTTGCGTTACGAACTGAGTTGATTTGGTGAAGTCCGGATGTGAGGATGGATTCTGCAAATGCAATTTCAGATTCGGTAGAGGCGTTGATTGGCAGGTAACTGTTGCAGTTGCAAGATGGCGGCCGCTACAAAATGGTGGATAACACATTTTCTCAGAACCCCATTATTATGGGTATTAAATGAACGAGATTGACTAGTAGAACACAGTTTTTCATGAAAAATGCAAAGCCAAAATGGCCGCCACCACAAAATGTTTTGATTTTTTTTTTCAAAACTGCATCAAAATGTGTATAAAATGAAGGGGTTGAGAAATGAAATGGGAAATGAGCCACGTCAGATTTCGATTTTCTACAGTTAGATGTTTCATTACATGTCCCTTGATTCTACAGTGCGGACTCGATTATATACAGTTTTTGATTTCTTTTCACTGTATATAATCGAATCCTGTATATAATCGAGTCAAGAAAAAATTGTGTTATTCGTTTTTTTTTGCATGTATTTTTTGTTTTTTGAATATTAAAGAGGAATTTGGGTTTTGATTCAACCCCTCAAAGTCAGAAAACACCTTTCTCACATGAAAACAATAAATTTATCCGGATTCTTTCAGAAGGTGCTAGACGATCATATTCGATGAAAAAAAAACCTTCTACGCATATGTTCGAATTTCAACAGTGACAGAGTTATAGAACTTTTTTTTTGTTACGGACTCTGTTGCCTCAAACTGGCTCTACATTACAAAGTACGCTACAGAAAACGATTTTGTTGCGTTTATTTGGAAGATGAGAAAATTTAGTACAAAATATAGTAGTAGAACATCTAAATAAGTGAATTTTAATAACATTTTGGATGTGAAAAATATAAAAGTTAATTATTTTTATGTGTTATTATTAATTTCATCCTAAAAAAGTATATTAAACTAGATTGTTTTTATCAATTAAATTGAAGCTTTTTAACCGTTCTACAATTTGTTCTTTGACACCGAACTTCTATCGTTCTTAATGTGGCTGCAATTTCGATATAAACAATTCTTGGTGAGAATTCAGTCAACATCTTCAAAAATCACGATTTTTACCCCACTGTACATGTAATAGCCACTTAAATTACACCTTAACGTTGAAAGGTTACATTTCTGCTTGAAATAAGTCATATTTGAAATATAAAAAAAAAAATTCCAAACTGTATATAATCGAGTCCAAAATTGTATATAATCGAATCACATATAATCGAGTCCGACCTGTATTTTAGTCTCATCATTGAAAGGGGTGTTGTAACTACTAACTGCTACCTGCCTTATTATTTTCTAGCTTTTAGTACATCATCTGTATTATCATTATGTTTAATCACAATGAAACCGTCGAACTTAAAAAGTGTTTTTTACTTATTTATTTTATTAGTTCTTAGTACATTATCTGTATCATTAGCATATTTCTCTACAATAAAACCTTTCAACAATTTCTTTAAAATTTTGAATTTGCATTTTTCATAAATAACCGTGTTCTACTAGTCGATCTCTTTCGTTTGATACCCATCTTGATGGGGTTTTGAGAAAATATGTAATCCGTTATTTAGTAGTAGCCGCCATCTTGGATTTATATTTTTCTTCAATAATTGTATTCTACTTATCAAGCCCTTTCATTTGATACCCATATTGATGGGGTTCTGAGGGAATATGTAATCTGCCATTTTGTAGCGACCGCCATCTTGGATTTACATTTTTCATAAATTACTGTATTCTACTAATCAAGCCCTTTCATTTGATACCCATATTGATACGATCTTGTAGTGGTCATCTTGTAAAAATACAATAAATAATTGAATTATTAAAAAAAAATGTACCAAACATGTTTCCATTTAGTCCCGCTACTTATGACGCACACGTTAATAAGTTCTACAAGAATTAATAAATAATTTCTCTCAAAAAATTGAAAAGAAAACAAGTGTCCGGATTTCAAAGCATGATTAAAAAAGTGTCCGGATTTAAAATCACGACACGATGAAAGAAATTCCAAATTTTGAACAAATATAACATGATTTTGTGGAATTCTGTGATTCATAACTTAGATGAAGGCCTTCTAATTCTATAGGAACGCTAATTTTTCATGCTATGGTATGTCAATATTTTTTAGTAGTTGAAGTTATATTCGTAAGCGCTTAAGCGTCCGGATTTCGAAACATTACTATACATGTCAGACTCTATTATATACAGTTTGACTTTTTTTTTGACGTAGAACTACGTCTTTCAGGAATGGAATGAGGAAATCAGAAAACTGGTAACGTTTCTATGAAATAAAGTCAACGTTAATAACCAGTTTCACTACGAACGAATTCTGGTGATTTGCTTTCCAATCGAATCGGAAATTCTCTAAGATTTGTTTGATATGCTATACATTATAATTTCCTAATCTCTAAACGATGTAAATTAATGAAAACTGGAAACCTTCCAATTTACCCATACATTTGTTCTGCCGATTTGAGTGCTTTCCTACCCATACTGTCAATAACGAGCAACTCATTCATTCGTTTCCGCCCGTTTCCAACTGATTTGGTATAAATAAGCCATCCGCGATTTGAAATAACAGTCTCGAGCGAGCTAGACGAACAGATAACATTTATTTCCCATTATTGATGTCACACACATATACACACACAGCTCGATACAAGAATTGAAAAAATTGAAGACATTGCCAAAAACCAGTGCAGTTTCGTACACATTTACTACAACAGCGTCGAAAAAGAGAAAGCCCTCTGTACCAAAGTATGGAGGACTATCCAGAATTTTGGAATTTGGCCATACTCTGCATTCATTTCGATACAACGGCCACGGCCTATGATACGAGGGTCGTCCAAAAAAAAAGTTTCAGCGCCTCAGAAATCGCGGAAAAATAAAGTTAGGACAAAAAACAAGGTGATTTTCGTAATCTACGTTTTATTTTATATTTTTCTACATAATCGCCGTAACGTTCGAGGCATTTTTCATAGCGTGGCACGAGTTTTTTCTATTCCGAGCGCGAAGTGCGTAGCGTCCAACTTTTTGAAGTACGATGTAACTGCGTCACGAATTTCTTCAGTGTTATCGAATCGTTGACCACCGAACGCCTGTTTCATCACCGGGAATAAGTGATAGTCGCTAGGGGCGAGGTCTGGGGAGTAAGGAGGATGCTCGAACACAGTCCATTTGATTTTTTTTTCAATTGCTCTTGAGTTACGCGAACATAATGGGGCCGCGCATTATCGTGGATAAGAAACACTCCTTTCGTCAATAAACCTGGCCTTTTGTTCTTAACCGCGGTTCTTAATCGGTCCGAAACTTCACAATAGTACGGTGATGAAAAAGGCGTTCGGCGGTCAACGATTCGATAATACTGAGAAATTTGTGACGCAGTTACATCGTACTTCAAAAAGTTTTTCGGAATAGAAAAACTCGTGCCACGCTATGAAAATTGCCTCGAATGTTACGGCGATTATGTAGAAAAATAGAAAATAAAACGTAGATTACGAAAATCACCTTGTTTTTTGTCCTAACTTTATTTTTCCGCGATTTCTGAGGCGCTGAAACTTATTTTTTGGACGACCCTCGTATCATAGGCCGTGGCCGTTGTATCGAAATGAATGCAGAGTATGGCCAAATTCCAAAATTCTGGATAGTCCTCCATACTTTGGTACAGAGGACTTTCTCTTTTTCGACGCTGTTGTAGTGAATGTAATGAATATTACGAAAATCACCTTGTTTTTCGCGATTTCTGAGGGACTGGAACTTATTTTTTGAAAAAAATTAAGATATTGCGAAAAACCAGTGCAGTTTTGTTCACATTCACTACAGCAGTGTCGAAAAAGAGGAAGCCCTCTGTACCAAAGTATATATATATATGATCCCACCTCAAGCGTAATATAGAAATTTGTGTGTGTAGTTGGCTGATACTCGAATCAAATGCAGCGATCATTTGAGAGAGGAGAGAGGGAAAATAGTGCGATTTAAGCAGCAATTCCGCCATTCTCGATGGTACGCAGAAATATTTGCATTAATCGACAGGAAATATTACTTCGTATCTATTGCAATACATCATCAAGCACATTTTTCGTATAATACGAGGGTCACTATTTATATTTCGGGAATAGGAACAAAAACAAATAGTTAAGCTGCGAATATATTTTTATTGTTTTTCAAAGTACTCGCCACGATGATCGATACACTTTTGCATGCGCCTAAACCAATTTTCAAAGCATTTATTCCAATCGACACAAGCCTTTTTTTTGAGCGATTGTCAAATTATGTGGGATCCAACGTGAACATACTTTTCGCACAACTAAGTGTTCATATAAAATCGCATATATGCTGGTGGAACTAATGCTTAGGGATGCCTCAATCTCAGAATAGGTTACATGACGATCTTGCTTAATCATTTCGTGCACAGCATCGATGTTTTCTGGCACTACAGTCGATTTTGGACGACCTTCACGAAACTCGTCGGACAGCGAACTACGACCACGATTGAATTCACTATACCAGCGATACACAGTGGTTTTTGATGGAGATTCATCGCCAAAAGTCAAATTAAGTTGATTGACGCACTCTTGTTGTGATAATCCACGTCGAAAGTCGTAAAAAATCATCGCACAAAAATGTTCACGATTCAGTTCCATTTTTTTGCCGAGACCAAACTTTCAACTAAATATAAAATAAACAAATAGCGTCCGTATGACAAAATGTTCTGAGTACGTATATCGTCAAAAATGTCAAACTTCACGATGGAACCGTCAGATGGACTCACATGACATCAGTGTTGCCAATTCCCGAAATATAAATAGTGACCCTCGTATTAGGTTGAGGAAAAAGTAATCCATTACTTTCTCGATAGCTGACTGTAGTGATCGATATCTCGCGTAATATCGATCATACAATTTCAAGCTTAGGCCTAAACACAGCTTGACAAGACATTTCACACTAAACTTTTTTTTTTCTTTTTTTGTTTGTTTCATTCAGTTGTGAGTTACAGGGTTTTAAAAATGGAAACATTTTAGACTATTCTGAAATAACGCTTGCGATGCTTGTTATTATTCTCGTTCTCGTCATATTACTCTCGCGAAAAAAAATTACTCACCCGAGAACGAGGACTCACCCATCAGCAGCTGATTCTACAAAACTACGACTCCTTCCACACCACTAAAATATTCTACTAGAAACTTGTTTCAAAAATTGCGATGCATTCTAAAATTATATTCGAAGTGATAAACAAGCGGATTGAATAATATAATTCCGTAGTTCTACATCGAAAATGCTGTCGTGTCCTAAGCACAACCTCTTACAATTTTCATATTTAAAATATGGCTTATTCCAAGAAAAAATATAATATTTCAACGTTAATGTGAATGATAATTGGCTATTATAAGTACAGTGGAGTAAAAATTCGCTTTTGAAGATTTTGATTTTTGAAGGTATTTCCTGACTTTCAGATAATGAATCAAAAATTAAATTCTTCTTTAATATTCGAAAACAAAAAGAAAATATGAATATAAAACGATTGAAAAAAAACTGTGTTTTGAACGGTTTTATTTAGCTTGCCCTTTTTGAATACTTGTATGTTTGAAACATGTCTGTAGCGCTGTCCCACATTAATAGAAATTTGACCCCCTTCCTGCTGACCGATTGATCTGAAATTTGAACACACCTTCTCTCTGCAGTCACTATAAAACTGCGTATTTAATTATCTCGAAAATCTAAACTGGCGACCACTACAAAATGGCGATCACTCAATATGGGTATCAAATGAAAGGACTTGACTAATAGAATACAGTTATTTGTAAAAAATGCAAATACAAAATGGCGTCCGCTTCAAAATGGCGGATTAAATATTTTCTCAGAACGCCATCAATATGAGTATCGAATAAAAGGTTTTGATTAGCAGATCACATTTGTTTATAAAGAAATGTAAATCCAAAAATCAAATAAAAGGACTTGACTAGTAGAACATAGTTATTTATAAAAAAATTCAAATCCAAAATGACCACCACTAAAGATAAAATCGTGGGGCACGTTGGATTTCCATTATCCGCATTTATTGGTTTCATCATATGCCCCGCGATTTTATTTTAGTATTTATTAATGAAAGAATGGGTATGATAACTGCTAACTGCTACTTGCCTAATTATTTTCCAACTTTTAGTACACTATCTGTATAACTATTATGTTTAATCACATGAAACCGTTTAACTTAAAACGTTTTTTTACACATATTATTTGATTCGATTATATGTAGTGAAAGAAAAGCGGAGACTCCACTATTGGGTTATTTTTTGGTTTTCAAAAAAAACTCACATTTTGACGTCTGCGACACTATTCAAAAAAAGTCCGGTTGAGCTAATATTTTGCATAGGGTATTTTATCGTACAAATCAACATTTCGCAGAAAGTCCCGTAGATGACGAAATGACGATTTTCATTGGCACCCTAAATCATACATTTCGTCCGTATTCCGAAAAACGACTGAGTCCCAGCGGGTCGATTTCCGACATAACAAAATTTCGAGATGACAGTAAATCTCGACGTTTCATGCAATTTGAAGACAGTTGGCATCGAAAAACAGGAAGTGGGTTATGTGAATTAAAGCGCAATCAGGCACAATGTATGAAATTTAAAATAGAAGCGCACCGGGCGTGAATGAAAAGCATAAACGAACCACTTGTTTTTATTCTTTTCTTCATTTCTGGTTTTTATAGCTTCTCGAGAAAAGAGCGCTAGATCTTATGACTCGAATAAACAAGACCCAAACGAGAATATGACGCTAAACGCATTTGTTTAAGCGATAAGCAACGCATAATGACGCACAAATTTAGGATCAGGGCAATCAACCATTGTGCAGCGCAAGCGCACATGGTAGAGATAGCGCGCTAGGCGAAGGAAAGGAATAGAACAAATAATGCAAATGATTACTTGAGATCCTACGTGGGTAGCGTAGTGGTAAGATAAGAAGAGAGAAAAACCACGGATGGGAAAAATCCCACGCTGACAAATAGACAGGCAGATAACCGATGCGGTTTCTGAGTAGGAAAGGGAGATCTTTCTCTCCCTTTAAATTTTAGGATAGAGTAAGAATTCGTGTAGATATAGTCTGGATTCTCCCTCAGTAAATTAGTTCAATTTAGTTAGACAATCCAAAATGTTCGATTCAGATTGCAAGGAAATGAACAGTTCAAGGTTATCTGGTTAACTTTGGTGAACTACAGAGAGAAAATATTGAACTCACGAACCCTCGCGCAAGAGAAGTTCAGAAAACTCAGGCACCTTCGCGGAGTAGAGAATCACGAACTTTCGCTGGAGAGGAGTAAATTGGAATCCACGCAATCTTGAGTTAGAGAGAATAAGACTTGAAAGTCAAGCCTCATGCAGAGGAGCATAAGGTTGTGCCTAATTGAACTAACGTGTATTCAATAGGGAATCACCTTTTTTGAATATGGCGACATATAAAGCCAACCCCAATGCACAATTGTCCAGGAAGTGCATTTAAGTGGAAATTAGCCTCTAGAGCTCGACAGTGATTGTCTAGACCATAACTGTCTTCTACAAAGTTGTTACATATAATAAAGCGCTCATTTTGATGTTGTCTAAAATAGGGTTACTAAAATTTTCGATGAAATAAAAAAAATGGGTGTGTTATATCTATGATATAACCGCAAGGTTGACGTGGGACTATCTTAGCTTAGTAACCATTTGTATGTATTGATTGCAGTTTGCATGTATTTGCAATGGCGATTTCCCCAGACACCTTGGTTTAGAAGTCTTTATAGGTAATCAGATTTCAGTCGGAACAAAAATACTCCCGACCTGCATGAATTTGCAATCCCAATTTCCCTGGACACCTTGTTTCTGAAGCCTGTGTTGGGGAAACATATTTAGTCGGAACAAATTGCCCTCGACTTGCATGTATTAGCAATGCCAATTTTCCCTCGCTCCATGGATTTGAAGTCTGTGGTAGGGAAACACATTTCAGTCGGAAAAAAAATGCCCCCGAATTGCATGTATTTGCAATGCTAACTTTCCCACGCTCCTTGGACTTGAAGTCTGCGTTAGGGAAACGCATTTCGGTGGGAACAAAAGCTGCCCCTACTTTCATGTATTTGCAATGTCGATTTCGCCAATGCTGCTTGGTTTTGAAGTCTGTGTTAGGGAACATATTTCGGAGAGAACAAAAGTCCCCCTACTTTCATGTATTTTCAATTCCGATTTCCCCAACGCTGCTTGGTTTTGAAGTCTGTGTTGGGGAAACCGTAAATCGGGCCAATCAAAACGAGGCAGTTAGGGCGTTTAGATAACGCTTAACATTTTACAGTTATTCAATTATTTATCTAATGAAAAATGACATTTTATTAATTGCGATAGATGTGTAGAAATATTCCCTATCAATTGATGCAAACATCTTTCCGATCCAGTAGAAAATGTTCGAGTTATAAGCATTCGAAATCTTGCATTTTTTCCTGCATGTTCAGTGTTTATGTTTTCATTTTACCCCCCATATATTCCGGTTAGACGTAGTCCCACGTCAAAATCTAACTTTTTTATCTTTATAGATAGAGGTAAATATGATTCGACAATATTTTAGCCTCAGTTATTTGAAGCAAATTTGTAGAACAAGGTTTTTTTTCTATCTCTTGAAATAACCGAAATAGCGTTTTTGCGTCTGGGTCACCATCGAAAAAATGTTTTTTTTTTTGCTCTAACTTTTATATTGCAAATTTTACATGCAAACTGCCTTCAGAAGACTTTCAGAGCTTACTAAGACAATCATTTTGCGATGCAGAACTTGTCAATAATTCAACTCTACTCAAAGTTACTGATATTTCTTCCCAAAAAATACGCCAAGGCCGTAGTGCCGTGGTCCCTCCGTATACTGGGAGAACGTAGAAATAAATAGAATATGTGAAGTACAAGGAATTCAATTTACACGATATAACATAAAATAGTTAAACTAATTGAAACTAAAGCATAAAAATGAAACTGAAATGCGTTATACGGGGATATAGCTATGATATAATCGCAAGGTTGACGTAGGATTACCGTTGACTTAGTCATCTTTTGATTGTATTAATTCAATTATTGATTGAATGAAAAAAAATCCAAATTCAAGTCAATTCTACATATTTTTTTCGTGTTGGGGAAACACATTCCGGTCTGCACAAACGCAAGCGAGTACAAAAGTACACGCACCTTGCATGTATTTGCAAAGCCGATTTCCCCAGGCTCAATGGACGGACTTCAACGTCTTAGAGAAACACATTTCGGTCTGCATATATGCATGCGGGAACATGAGTGCCCCTGGCTTGCATTATTTTTTTTTTGTTTGAATGTCGATTTCTCGAAGCTGCTTGGTTTTAAAGTATATGTTGAGGAAACCGTGTTTCGCTGTTACTCTAGTTGCTCCTTTTGGTCGGAAACGTTTGAGGAGCTCAAATCGGTCAACCAAAAAATGGGATTTAGGGCGTTTGACGTGCTTGACATTTCACAATTTTTCAACTATTGTCTGAAGAAAAATAAAATTTTATTCATTATGAAAGATGTGTAGAAATATTTTCTATCTATTGATGCAAACATCTTTGCGATCTTTTGAGGAAGGCACGAATTAGAAACATTAGAAATCTTGAGTTTTTCCTACATGTTTCTCGATTAAGTAAGTAAGAGTAAAATGAAAAAACAAGCGTAAGTAAATGCAATAGTAAAAGTAAAATGAAATACCAAACGTAGCTTGTTATGGTATAATTTGTTATCTCATATTAACATGAAACTGAGTACGACAAACACTGAAATGGCAATGAATTAATTGATGTTGAATGCATTTTCATTTCATATGTTCGTAGTGCATTTATAATTTGCGCTGAAAGAAGCAAATGTTCGTTTTCGTGAACGAACCGACACTTGTTCCTTCCCAACGCGAGGCAGTAATTGCATTTTTCGTCGTGTTTTCTCGTACGAAACTAATTACATCAAATACGGGCCGAGTGGGGCGTTGCACACGGAAAGGAAGTTTTCCGTTACCTCCCCCAGCCGCGCTCCATATCTTGCTGACGCTGGTAATTTGTAGCCGGCAAGCGCTTCACACTTCACGTAGGATCAATGTTGCAACGGGAACCGGAGCGGAGACTACTCTCGAAGCGATAAAAGCTTGGCAATGCTGCTGAGTGCAGTTGCAATTTTTTTCTTCGTGTTCCTCACATGTGAGCCGAAAAGAAAGCAATCGCCGGAAGTAAGACGAATGGAAGAAGAAAGAAGTGCTTCATTAAGTTGCACTATGCTTCGTCTTTTTGCAGCTAATAGTTGTAGACATCCACCCACCAGAAGAGCGAGACCATGAGTGGGTAAGAGACTGCTAATCATGGATCGTCTTCTCCTGCGCAGGATGCCTGCAACTGTCTGACGGAAGTTGTTAGTTTTAGGACGGAAGGGAAAATTGGTTATCCCACTTCGCGCGAAGCTTCCCTATTTGATCGAATGAATAAGGACACATCAGCGGAAAGCATTAATAGTATCTCCGCAAATTGGAGAGGAATCCCGACGATGGATAGTTTTGGTGGAAGCGTGATTGTTTAAATATTTACGCTCAATATATGTTGCTGGAATCGTATTTTACTAACATCGAATGCAGTTACTATCTTGGAACTCACAAGCCCCTGAGCCGACTTAGTTATTGCCCATGATTAACCTAACAATTCTACTTCTACTACTTGAAATTATTAATAATAATATTATCCAAGGAAACAACACTGTGACTGAAGACATTCACCTGTGAAGTACGATATCATTATTTATGAGTGTTTCAACCCCTAAGCAATCATCAGACAAACTTTTCAGATAGAGACGATACCAAAAATCGTTGAAAGCTATCTTTATTGCATCGTCCATTTTATGTTTCGGCGCTCCCCTGGCGTAGATCCCGTACCATATATTTACTACCAGTAGTTAAACTTTTGTCGCCAGACTCATGAAACTGCATCTTCGCGATATATATATTTGTGTACCCGAAACACTGTCATTTCGCAACAAGCGCTCATCTCGCTACCTCGAAAACAAACCGGGGTAATTAAATAATCTTAGAGCAACTTCGAGCCGGGGGAAACTTTCTCTGCAGGAACACATCGGCGGCGATAAAATGCGCCGTTTCTCCAAGCCGGAGCCACGGGCCACGAAGAACCGCGGGGTCGGCCCAGGCAGGAACCGAAGGTATTTATTTAAATTTATAATTAGTTCTTGCAATAATTTATAGGTCTTTGTGTTGCATAAAACTTAATTTATGCGAGCAATAATAAATGTGTATCGGTGGAGTTTCGCTCAGAGTTGAATATATTCTAATGCTTTGCGAGCTCTAACAGTTCTCTAACGAATGCAGTGTTATCAATTTCCAAAGACCTGAGAGTGAAACAAATGAATTCCTTCCCACTGATGGGGCTCAAGTTTCAACCGCTCAAGTAGCTACTTGTAGAGCAACAGCAAACTGATTTCATACATAGCCGCTCCGAAACTCACACCTAAAGTTCCAATCTAAGTGGTGCAATTCTCCCAAGGCGTAGTGTTATTTATATGGCTCAAACTTTTCAGACGTTCTCCGAAGGAGTTGAGGCAAAGTTTCTCCTCGCGTGTGTACACGTGGAGGCAGTGTTATTCACTCTAAGAAGAACCAACAGCACAGGAATAACCCAAGCTGCTTCGGCTGCATGCCAAAAATAGTATAGTTTTAAATCACAAACGGCATATTATATCGACTCCGCTGCCTTCAGTTCATTTGCCGGCAGCAGTTTATAAACACTCAACTTCTGTACTCGTTCGGAGTCTAGTTTACTGAGTGGAGCTGTGTTTGAAGATTTGAAGCTCACTTTGACGAGAGTAATGAATTTGCCAGTTGCAGATATCTTGTCCCGTCTCACTCAGCAAGTACTTCGAAGATACAATCTCTACACTGTCTATAATCCAAAGTCATATTAGATGCAATCTTGAAGTGAGAACTTATTGTAAAAGGATTTATCGTTTGTGTGTGTGGCTGCGGTGAGACTGCCTGCGGTGATTGTTCACTCCTTTTGCTCGTTCGGAGGATAATGATTCTATACATGTAATATTGGACAAAATTAAACAAATGGAACTTAGATCATTTAGGAATGGGACACTTTCGAATGCTTGTATGTTTTGAACCATTATTTCGATTGAAACACTTCCTGAGGACGGTTAATCAAATCAAAATTCCTGATTTTTTTCCTATTTTGCTATGTCGAAAAAGTTACTGCGGAATTTGTTCTCAACAGCCTGATGTCAGACATACCCAATTCAGTTTCTCATTGCAATAATAATGTCCTGGATGCTTCTATTACAGAAAAGCTTTTTTTTTGTAGGATTACGTCATACAAATGAAACACAAATTTCTGTATAACTTGAGAACTAAAGGGTGTGTCACATCAAATTGCATCACGGAAAAAACGCTGTAGAAATTCTCCCAGTAGACCGATCCTTTTGAAAATTTTAGACAGTAAAATAAAAACTATTAAACAACTTTTGGCATTTTCTTTTTATTCATACTTCGAGCCCAAGCCCGTATGCTCGCACCTTCCTCTTTACCCCGTCCATAAGGTTCTGTACAACGTCAGGTTGTAGTTTTTTTTGAACAGAAATCCATTTTCTCTTGAAGTCCGCCTCCGATTTGACAACTTTTGGGTTCTTCCGGAGGGCCTGCTTCATAATCGCCCAATATTTCTCTATTGGGCGAAGCTCCGGCGCGTTGGGCGGGTTCATTTCCTTTGGCACGAAGGTGACCCCGTTGGCTTCGTACCACTCCAACACGTCCTTTGAATAGTGGCACGAAGCGAGATCCGGCCAGAAGATGGTCGGGCCCTCGTGCTGCTTCAATAGTGGTAGTAAGCGCTTCTGTAGGCACTCCTTAAGGTAAACCTGCCCGTTTACCGTGCCGGTCATCACGAAGGGGGCGCTCCGCTTTCCGCAAGAGCAGATCGCTTGCCACACCATGTACTTTTTGGCAAACTTGGATAGTTTCTGCTTGCGAATCTCCTCCGGAACGCTGAATTTGTCCTCTGCGGAGAAGAACAACAGGCCCGGCAGCTGACGAAAGTCCGCTTTGACGTAGGTTTCGTCGTCCATTACCAGGCAATGCGGCTTCGTCAGCATTTCGGTGTACATCTTCCGGGCTCGCGTCTTCCCCACCATGTTTTGCCTTTCGTCGCGGTTAGGAGCCTTCTGAACCTTGTATGTACGCAGGCCCTCTCGCTGCTTGGTCCGCTGGACGAATGAACTTGACAAATTCAGCTTATTGGCGACATCCCGGACCGAACTTCTCGGATCACGTCTAAACTGCTTAACTACGCGCTTGTGATCTTTTTCACTGACGGAGCATCCATTTTTGCCGTTCTTCACCTTCCGGTCGATGGTTAGGTTCTCGAAGTATCGTTTTAGTACTCTGCTGACCGTGAATTGGACGATTCCCAGCATCTTACCGATGTCCCGATGTGATAACTCCGGATTCTCGAAATGAGTGCGCAGGATTAATTCACGACGCTCTTTTTCGTTCGACGACATTTTTCCAAATTTACGAAAAATTGACAGTGAAGCATGGCCAACGTGATCTATACACTCTTATCTGATTATAAGCGAAAGCTGAAGATATAATTCCTAAAAATTAAATTTCTACAGCGTGTTTTCCGTGATGCAATTTGATGTGACACACCCTTTAATCCAGCGAATAGAGCCAAATTTGGCATGTGAAGGTTTTAGGGGGCAAAAAACGTTTCTATGGTGAATGGACACTCCTTCCCCTATCTAAGGAGGGCCTGCCATACATATGAGTCATAAATATTTGCATAACTCAAGAACTAATCAAGAAAATAGAATCCACCCCCCACTCTAAGGGGCGGCTGCCACACAAATGCAAACTTCCGCATAACTCGAGAACTAGTCAAGCAAATGGAAATCCATCTTTGTTCGAAAGTGGAAATGGATTTTAATGTGATAGAACTCATTCCTATTGAGGTTGAAAAATCTTGAACGAAAATTGTGTCTGAAAATAATATGAAATATAATTATACAGCCATTCCATGCTAAACCGATATAGTGGTTCTCAGATTTTCATGAAAATTGATAGTTTGTTGTATTGTTCGCAAAACATTAGACCCGTATTTTTTTTTTCATTAAAGTTGTCCGAAAAATCAACTTGTTCCTCTTTTTTCCAAAAGTGACTTTTTTCAAAAATTCATAACTTTTGAACTACTACACCGATTTAGATGATTGACATATCAAAATAAAGCCAATCATCTTTTTTGAAAAAATGCTATAACTGCAGAAAATTTGAATTCTGCTCTAGTTTTTATTGATTGTATTCGTTTTTTATTGTTTTCATAGTCTCGGGACCAAAGCTGCTAATTTTTTTATATTTTTTCTGGAAAGCTAAGGATTTTTCACATAACACATAACATATGTTTTTTCGTTTTTGAGTTATGATTTTTCAAAGTTAATCGATGGTCCGAAAAAACATTTTTTCCCATTTTTTCCACTACAAAAAAAAACATAACTTTTGATCTACTGGACCGATTCAGATGATCGACATATCATATTAAAGCCAGTAAGCTAGTCTTGTTTGAAAATCGATTATATTTGTTCTTTCTTTCTTTCTTTCTTTTATTTTATTTAATCCATCTGACATCAAATTGTCTTAATGGACCTAATCAAGTCAGTATCAAATACACGCATTGCGAGTGTCAACTTATTCTGAAATAATCATTGATTCTAATCCGAAGCGCATTGCTAGCGAGATTAAGACCGAAGATGTGAAAAATCCTATTGAATGTAGCAGACATAAACTCCAACGGATCATGCTGGCCATACAAACTATTCCGGAAATCGAGCCTAAGGAAATCACGATGACGTAGGGTGCGTTCTGGAGCATACATGTTTAGATTAGCTAGCAAGAAAGGGGAGTCAATCTCGTTCCTCAGCAGCTTCGCAACAAACATGGCTTGTGCTGCAGATCGCCTGTTTTCCAGAGTATCAATTCGCAGCAGGTTACAGCGTTCCTCGTAAGGAGGCATTTCCCTTGGATTCTGCCATGGAAGATTCCTTAAAGCACGACGTACGAACTTTCTTTGTACAGATTCAATGCGCGCTTTCCAAATGTTGGGAAAAGGGCACCATACAACAGAAGCAAATTCCAGGATAGAACGAACCAGCGCACAGTATAGAGATTTCAAGCTAATCGGGTCCTTAAATCCATTGGTGACCTTCAGAACAAAACCGAGCTGCTTGTTTGCCCTGGAGATGATGTCGTTGTAGTGGTAGATGAAAGTGAACTCCTTGTCAAGCATTACACCCAAGTCGCGAACTTGTTGAACCCGCTCGATGGCTTTGCCGGATAACATGTAGGAGAAATTGATGGGATTCCGCTTTCTGGTGAACGATATAACTTGGTATTTCTCGACGCTCACCGTCATACAATTTCGTACACACCACGCCTCAAAAATGTTCAGCAAGCTTTGAAGATGATGACAATCATTTATGTCTTCGACAATAACGTAGACCTTAGAATCATCAGCATAGAAGAGTCTCGTTCCACGTGGCAGGATGAAGGACACGTTGTTTATAAACAATGCGAAAAGTAAGGGGCCCAAATTGCTCCCCTGAGGCACTCCAGGTATGTTTGTGAACGACTCGGACTCATGTGACCCTATTCTCACACACAAAGCTCGATTCTTCAGGTATGACTCGAACCACTCGACAAAACCAAGGGCTACGCCACATTTCGCTAGTTTTTCGAGAAGGATTTGATGATCAACCCGGTCAAAAGCTGCCTTCAAGTCCAAGTAGACGGCATCCACTTGGTTACCAGCATCCATGGCGCGAATACAACGCGATGAGAACTCAACTAGATTGGTGCTCACGGATCTTTGTGGGTAGAAACCAAGCTGATTCGTTGAGATGTACTGCTTGCAACTAGCAAAAAGCGATTCATTTATAATGATCTCTTTACCATCTCTTAGCATCTTTTAGCATATTTCGAACATTTCAACATTTCAACATCCCGAGGAGCATCCTGGACAGCTAATCTCACCTGTTTAGGTTGAGCTGTATAGCCGTTTGAACTATCGTGCAAATAGTTCACATTTTCCACTGATCGAGTCAGCAGAAAGTTCGTCAAGATACATTGATGTCGGGAGACCGTTTTCATTTCGTTTCGAGTTGACGAACGACCAGAACCGTTTTGGATTCACACGTAGGCTCTCCTCAATACGAATCTTGTATCTGGCATACAAAAATCCATTGTATCTCCTGTACTCATTACTGGCCCGATTGAACTTCAGCTTCGAGTGTTGAGAACGTTTACTGCAGTAGGAAGGTAGAGCAGCAGATTGACGACGTTTCAGCAAGCGTAAACGGTTGTTTGGCCATGGCGGTTTACACGGAGGAGACTTCAAAGGAACGTGTGCTGTAATCGCCTGAAGTACAGCGTTGGATTAGAATCCAACTGCTCTATCGGTATCTTGAATCGTGTCCAGAGTATTCCAGTCGATCACGAGTAATGCTGCACATAAATGCTCAAAATTGGCCCGTTTGAAATCGCAACCAGGATCGTTACGTTCTGTTTCGTATGTTACAGCCGTTGTATATGCAACGATTAGCTCGAATGGAGGATGACGAGGATCAATCCTAGAGAGCGATTCAATGGATTCGCTAATCTGGTAACCAGGTAGCACGATGTCGTTTACGAGGACAAGATCAAGAATCCTGTTCTCTGCATTCTCCAAGCTGTTAACTTGGGACAAGCCGTGGAAGCAGAAACCATCCAGAAATGAGCAGCTTGCAGCACACGGTCGAGAGTGATCCAGATCAACTGACGCGTAGCCATCCTCGTTAACAGCCCAGTGCACATCATAGAGATTATAATCACCAAACTGTAGTGCAATGTCGTTAGGAGAGAGATTTGAATGGATTGCGCCAATTGAATCGATGTGTTTACGAATAGCAGAGATGTCATTTTTTCTACTTGGTGGAAAATAGAGAACTCCAATACTAACGGTTCTATCCATGGATTCAATCCTGATCCAGAGCTGTTCAAGCGTAACGTCGACCGGTGTTGGATCTATATAGGAGCTATATCTAGACGAAACAGTAATCAATACTCCACCACCCGTTGATTCGCGGCTGTTTTGAGCATTGCGATCCGTTCTGTAAACAGAGTAGCCGTTCCCGAAGAGTTGCGACGAATAGATGCAATCATCTAACCAGGTCTCAGTGAGCACAACCATGTCGTAATCAGCATCGGTGATAGCCAGGAAAAAAGCATCGATTTTGGTACGTAATCCACGGACGTTCTGGTAATAGATGCGTAGGCTACTGAAAGGTACAGAAGCATCAGGGGAGTTACCGTTGATTTGTGTGTCATACTTGCCGTATGGAGCAAGCTGGAAAATCCCTTCGCCAGACCCTCTAGCAGGACCGGGACGACTGGTGAGCGCAGGCTGGATGGTCACGACTGCAGAGGGCGGCTCGGGAAGCTGGATGTGCAGGCTGGATGACCATTTTCAGGCGACTCAGAGGCAGAAGGGACTGACAGACAGCGAGGAGTATAAGATCGATGATGAATGTTGGTCCATTCGACTGAGTCTGAGTGGTTGTGGGCTCTCTTGGTGCTTTGCAGCATGCATCCCGGTTGAATAATATCCAACGTTGAACGGGAACAGTCTAAATCGTTTTGGTAGTGGATGCGTAGGCTACTGGAAGGTACAGAAGCATCAGGACAGTATTTGTTGATTGGTGTGTAGTACTTGCCGAATGAAGCAAGCTGGAAGATCCCTTCGCCAGGCCCTCTAGCAGGACCGGAACGACTGGTGAGCGCAGGCTGGATTTCCAAATGGCTCGATGACATGCGTCCCGGTAGAGAAGCCATGCCCAAAAAGGGGAGAGGTGAGACTGCAAGTGCAGGCTGGATGTCCAAGGTCCAAGGTCCAAGGTCCAAGGGTCCAAGGTTGAACGGGAACAATTTAAATCAAGCGAGGAGTTTTTGTAAACCCCTGCTCAACTTTCTTATCTTGATTATTTACGAATTCCCGAAAGTAAACTCCGTCTGGCCACGTGTCTGCACGTAGAGCTACCTCACGATACTTTTCATCGACACCAATTTTAAAAGAAATGAACCGCATAGACGATAAATCAGCATCCTTTTCTATAGCTTACATCGTTTCGGGACCAAGAGCGCCATATTGTTTTATATTTTTTCCTGATTTCTGATTTTTCCTGAGGTTTTTTTACATAATATATCCGAATACCAGAGAGGTGTTATTTTTCGTTTTTAAGTTATAATTTTTCAAAGTTAACATGTTTTCAGTTTTCGTTCAATATTTCTATGCGACTAGACTGGATGTATGTGACTCTAATCCAATTAATTGACAAGCGTGTTATTTTTTAAAGAAAGACCATACAAATGAAACACAAATTTCTGCATTACACTAGAATTAATCAAGCAAATGAAACCAAATTAGCCATATTGAGGTTTTAGGGTGCAATCAATATTTATGTGGTGGTTAGACATTCCATCCCCCTCTCTAAGGGGGTGGGGGGTGTTGGCCTACCCATTAGGCCAGCGCGCCCACCTTTCACCTGTATCGATCTTGACAGCCGACAGCATCGAAGTAACAGGTTAGTCGTTCTGTCACTGCTGATAATAAGAACGATCCAAACTGTTTAATACTCGATTTAATCAAGTTGTGAGCATTCGCGTGTGAGTGGTTGCATTCCACCAAAGTTTGTGGCCAGTTATCTTTCGCGATATAAAGAGCTGCGAATCAATTTCTATACGTAGACACAGTGAAATTCGACCTATCAGTTTACGCAGTAAATGGTCGCGAATCTGTGTTCTAAGGTTAAACAGGAATTACTTTTAAGCCCAAATTTAAGGAGAACCGGACTAAAATCACTAAAATCATAGTGCCCTAGAACTGAACACGAGAAATATCGAAGGGGAATTAAACGTGAGTAACATAATTATCATTGAGAAACAAACAACGCATAGGAAGTAAATCGAATGAGAAACGGCCAGTTTAATCAATGATTTGATCGAATGAATGGATTAAGTCCATAGAGAGAAAAACAATTACCCGGAGGACAATGAATGAATTATCGTCATGAAATTATTATTACCATGAATGAAATATCATTATTATTGTAAATATGAATTATATACTGTTATTATCACCAATGCTGCAACAATCACTATTTTTGTGCTTCTTTAGGTTCATGCGAATTGTAGTACATTTACTATTACTATTATTATTATATTATATTACTATTATTATTATTATTATATATATCATTAATACCAACATAACTCTGTAATTCAACAGGAAAATTATATTCTCCATTTGACTAAACGGATCAAGTGTATTTAATTCATTTCCGCTACGGAGAATTATAATTTTGGAATCCCGTTGGAATAAATCCAACATTATATAATTTTCGTTTATAAACGAAATTAATCGATTCGTGAGCATGTCAAATCGTGGTTCTAAGTCCGATGGTAGCAAGGGCGCACATTCGAAGAATGATGGTAGCGATAAGATGGAGAAAACAGCCGATGGATACGCATGTAAGTCTTGTGGAGGTCCTGATACCGAAGAAATGGTGCAATGTGATCAGTGCAACGGATGGTATCATTACGATTGTGTGGGAGTAACAGATGAAGTTGCCAACCAGAGCTGGAGATGTACCAACTGCATGACCGCAAAAGGGTTCCAGCGAGCTACGTCAACTTCAAACATACAACCAACATCGAAGGATGCCAAGAAGGAGTCAAAATCCAAACGTACGTCCTCTGTTCATAAAGCCACAACAGCAGTACCTACTTGTTCATCGCATGACAAAGCATCGATTCACTCTGAGCCATCAAAGTCCTCCAAGCCGATGGAAAGTTGTCCACCTACAGAGACATGTCCACCTAAAAAGAAGTCAGAACCAATGTCGTCGTTGAAACAGTCCGATTCAGTGCTGTTGAAGAAGCCGAAAGAAATTCATCAGTTGAGTTTACGCAATGAACAACAGAATGAAATAGTTTTCGCACCGTCAGTTGAAGGAGTTCCTACAATCGAGCTAGAAAGGGCCTTTTCAGAAGTGTCATGTTCATCGTCGAAGAGATCCGTCCGTAATCGTGCTAAATTAGAACTCTTGAAGTTGCAGAAAGAAAGGAATTTCGAGGAGAAGCAACAGCGTGAAGAAGAAGAACGCCAACGAGTGGCTACTCTGGCGAAGGCAGAAAAGCACAAGGAGTTTCTAGATAAAAAATATAAAATTCTGGAAAACTTGGCTAAAGAAAAAGGGTCGAGTCGGTGTTCCGGTTCTATTGTTTCAAGAAGTCGAGTAGAGGAATGGGTTGAGTCTTCCAGTCAGGCACAATTGGAAACCGATAAACGTTCATCTGATCCTGCTACTCAGCAACAAGCTCAACAAGTGGACAATCGAAAAGAACAAACGCAGCAGGAACCGATTCAGCAGCAAGAAGTTTTATTAGAACAGCAGCAACGACAGCAACAGCTGCAACAAGAGCAGCTCCAGCAGCAACGGCAAAAACAGTTTCAGAATGAAGAAGAATTCCGACGACGTCAACAGCTGCAACGTGAAGAACAACTGTATCAAGAAAGACTTCTGCATGAACGAAGGCAACGGTTACAACAGAACGAAGACCGCATCAACCAACTATGGGAACGACAGTTACTACTGGAAAAACGCTTGCGTGAACAACCATTAACAAACACTATTCAATCTGAAAGTCAAAAGTCTCCCAGACAAATTCTTGCGTTACAATCTAACATCCTTCAGGAGAATCTTGAATCAGATAACCATAACCGAGATTCAGTGCGTAGACAGTCAGGTCAGTTTAGTCCAAATACTCTACCTCAGTCGACGCGAGTTCAACCCGAGATGGTTCACCCCAGTGGGCCTGCTATTGGCACTCCAAATGCTACAAACGTTCAGATTTTGCCAGAGAACTCTATGATTGTTGAAGAAGACTACAACCAGTTTCAGTTATCACGCTCTCAGTTTGCAGCACGGCAGGCAGTTTCGAAGGACTTGCCTACATTTTCTGGCAATCCGGAAGAATGGCCGATCTTCTTATCCATGTTTAATAGCACGACAGCTATGTGTGGATTCACGGAAGAAGAGAATCTAGTTCGGTTGCAAAGAAGTTTGAAGGGGAAAGCCTACGAGGCTGTTAAATGCAGACTAATGCATCCCGGAAACGTTCAAGGAGTTATGGACACACTGAGAATGTTGTACGGTCAACCAGAAGTCATCGTTCACTCGTTGATTGGGAAAATAAGTTCGCTACCGGCGATTCGAGAAGATCAACTGGAAACGCTAGTAGATTTCGCAGTGAGCGTGCAGAACTTTTGTGCGACAGTCGAATCATGTGGTTTGGAGGAATATATGTACAATGTTGCTTTGTTACATCAGTTAGTCAGTAAACTACCACCATCGCTCAAGCTTAACTGGGCTCAACATCGGAAGACGTTTCTCACGGTCAACCTGGTGACCTTCAGTGAATGGGTGTTTACCCTTGCAGAAGCAGCAAGCTCCGTAACGTTTCCCACTGTATCGTTGGAAACAAAACCCAGCCGCAACGATACTCGGCGGAACAAGAAAGGAGACAGTTATCTCAATACGCACTCTAAGACTCCACATGACATGAATTCTCATACGTTCCCGAAAACGGCAGTACTTTCCACATCAGCACCAAATAAGGAGACTTGTCGAGTGTGCAAAGGGAACTGCAAATCTCCGGACAAGTGCAAGCGCTTTCTAGAGTTCTCCAGAGATTCCAGATGGGCGATAGTCAGGGAGTTTGGACTTTGCCGCACGTGCCTTCGCCAACACAAAGGAAACTGCAAAGCCAAACCGTGCGGCAAAGATGGGTGCACATACCGACATCACGAACTACACAACGACCAAAAGACCCAAACATCGACCGGGAACCAAGAATCACTCCAAGCTAGTACCTCTAGACATAGCTGCAACACACATCAGACTACATCAAGCTCTGTGTTATTCCGTTATCTCCCGGTAGTGTTGTCAGGTCCTGGGAAGGAGGTACATACTTATGCCTTTTTGGACGAAGGCTCCGCACTGACGCTCCTGGATCAAGAGCTTGCTGACGAACTGATGCTAGATGGAACCACTAGTCCACTTTGTCTGCGCTGGACTGGAGGAACACAACGTCATGAGAAGAATTCCAGTATCGTCAAGCTTCACGTTGCTGCACGACATCACGAAGCCAGAAAGTTTTCCTTAGAGGATGTGCGAACGGTGAGCCAGTTGATGCTACCACGTCAAACCTTGAACCTTGATGAACTTGTGCGTCTGTATCCTCACCTGAAAGGACTGCCGATCGAGTCATACCAAGACGCTCGTCCACGCATCCTAATTGGAATGAAGCATGCACAGCTGGGACTTTCTCTAAAGAGCCGCGAAGGAAAACTGGGTCAACCGATCGCGATGAAGACACGACTAGGGTGGACAGTCTGTGGGGGATTGTGTAATGAGGAGACTCCTAATATGTTTCATTATACGTTTCATGTACATTCGGACAATGATGGATCTGACGAAGATCTACATCGAGCTGTGAAGGAGTATTTTTCCATCGACAGCATTGGAGTTTGTAAGCCAGCTAAGTTACTCCTATCGTTTGAAGATGAGCGAGCTAGGTCTCTCTTAGAGTCCCGTACGCGTTTTAACGGCGAACGGTATGAAACAGGCTTACTTTTTCGATACGATGATTTCCGTCTACCCGATAGCCGAGAAATGGCGCTACGTCGGCATCGATCTCTGGAGAAACGCATGGCGAAAGATCAACGGCTGGCGGAAGTTCTTCAGAAGAAAATTGCAGACTATACTACAAAAGGTTATCCAACGATGAAGTCAAACAACATTGCAGCGACACCTGGTTCCTGCCAGTATTCCCAGTCACCAATCCAAACAAACCCGAAAAAGTGAGAATAGTGTGGGACGCAGCTACAAAAGTTCATGGGAAGTCACTGAACTCCGTTCTACTAAAGGTGCCCGATTTGCTCTCCTCTCTGTTCGAAATTCTACTCCGTTTTCGCATTCATCCTGTTGCAGTAACTGCAGACATCCGCGAAATGTTTCATCAAGTGTTGATACGTGAAGAAGACCAACGATACCAATGCTTCTTTTGGACGGATGAACAGGGGAATCTAGCAGTATACAAAATGAAAGTAATGACATTTGGGGCATGCTGTTCTCCGAGTAGCGCTCAATACGTGAAGAACATAAATGCAGAACGGTTCAAGAGTGAATACCCGGCGGCATACGAGGCCATCACGAAATCACACTACGTCGATGACCTGTCAATCAGTGTCGCTTCTGAGGACGAAGCCATACAGATAGCGAAGGATGTTAGGCACGTGCATGCACAAAGCGGGTTCGAGATTCGAAACTGGATCAGCAATTCCAGACGGGTAACGTCAGCACTACAAGAAGTAAACATGGAGGAGAAATGTCTTGACCTATCATCAGAACTGTCTACAGAGAAGGTCCTAGGTATGTGGTGGAATACAACGTCTGACGCATTCACGTACAAAATCGGTTGGACTCGTTTTGACGGAGCTCTGTTAAATGGTCAACGACGACCTACAAAGCGCGAGGTTCTACGGATTCTCATGTCTATATTCGATCCACTTGGACTGATTGCTCACTTTCTAGCGTACTTGAAAACCTTGTTGCAAGATATCTGGAGATCCGGTATTGAATGGGACGAAGAAATAAACGACGTTGCATTCACGGATTGGCTCACCTGGCTGAAAGTCTTGCCCAATGTCGAAAACGTTCACATCGCCCGGTCCTACAGTGTCAGATATCCATTCACCAAAGCGGACGAAATACAACTGCATACTTTCGTAGATGCAGGGAAAAATGGAATGGCAGCTGCATGTTTTCTTCGCCTTGCCAAGAATAGTATAATTCATTGTTCACTTATCACCTCTAAAACCAAAGTCGCACCACTGAAACTCACATCGATTCCTCGACTGGAACTACAAGCAGCGTTGATAGGGACACGGCTCAGTCGAACAGTTATCAACAAACTTGGGATACGAATCTCTAAGAAGTTTTACTGGTCAGATTCGAGAGATGTTTTATGTTGGATTAACTCCGATCATCGTCGATATACTCAATTTGTCGGGTTCAGAATAACGGAGATCCTAGAGACTACGGAAGCACAGGAATGGCGATACGTACCAAGCAAACTAAACGTTGCCGACGATGGCACCAAGTGGGACAAACAACCTGATTTATCTCCCGACAGCAGGTGGTTCAATGGACCAGATTTCCTATGGACAACCGAAGACAAGTGGCCACAGTTAGGAATCCGGAACAAATCCACAAATGTTGAACTCGTAGCAAGCCTTGCCCTCCACTACGCTCTCTATGAACCGATTGTCCTCGTCGCTGACTATTCTAGTTGGGTTCGGTTGAGAAATGTTGTAGCACGTGTGTTACGGTTCATAAAAAATTTACGATCCAATCAACGGAAACATCCAATCATCACAGGACCACTCATCGGAAATGAACTCTGCGCTGCTGAAGCTTATTTGATTCGTCTCGCGCAACAAGAAGGTTACCCCGAGGAAGTCTCCGTTTTCCTGAGTTCAGGGCAGAAGGAAGATGGCTCAACAACGACCCTTCGGAAATCAAGCTCACTCTACAAGCTGACACCATGGCTGGACGAATGTGGCATTCTACGAATGAGAACTCGTATCGCAGCCTGTCAATATGCAACTGAAGATGCGAAGAAACCCATCATTCTACCAAGCAAGCACCATATCACTACCCTTATAATTTCGCACTACCACAACGAATATCATCACCAAAACCACGAAACGGTGATAAACGAACTGCGACAGAGATATCAAATCAAGCATCTACGTTCGCGCTTTCAACAAGTATGCACAGATTGCCAGAGATGCAAGGTGGAACATGCCGCACCAAACCCTCCACTCATGGCAGATCTACCTCCTGGACGCCTGGCAGCATTCTCACGCCCGTTCACGCACACAGGAATAGACTACTTCGACCCAATCGAAGTAGTCGTTGGAAGGAGAGTCGAGAAACGTTGGGGAATGCTAGCGACCTGCTTGACCGTTCGAGCGATACATATCGAAGTAGTACACTCAATGACTACTAGTTCTTGTATCATGGCAATCCACAATTTCATCGCTAGGCGCGGGCAACCCTGTAAATTCTACAGCGATCGGGGAACTAATTTCGTCGGGGCCGAGCGTGAACTGAAGAAGATGAGAGAAACGATCGATCATAACGTTATTATGAAAGAGTTTACCAATACCAAGACTGAGTGGTTGTTTAATCCACCATTGGCGCCACACATGGGTGGAAGCTGGGAGCGACTTATTCGTACAGTAAAGAACAACTTAATGGCCGTCTGCACAACGAAAAAGCCATCTGAGGAAGTACTGCGTAACACACTAATCGAAATTGAAAACGTGGTCAATTCCCGTCCGCTCACGCACGTGCCGTCAGTCGAAGACTCTGCTCCCGCTCTCACACCACTTCCTATTGGGATCGTCCAACGGAAACAAACCGCTCGTCACGATTAACAACTCTGGGCTCACCTTGAAGCAGAACTGGTGCACTTCCCAGGTCCTGGCAAATCTGTTTTGGAAGCGATGGCTTACGGATTATTTGCCCGAAGTCACCCGTCGAACCAAATGGTTCCATGCAGTGAAACCTATCACCAGTGGAGATATCGTAGTCATTGTTGATCCCAAGATGCCCCGAAATTGCTGGCCCAAAGGAAGAGTCATCAATACAATCCTCGGACGAGACGGACAGGTACGGTCTGCAACCGTACAGACAGCCGCTGGAATCTACGAGCGCCCGGCTGCCAAGCTGGCGGTGCTAGATGTTCAGCGCGTCGAGTCGTAAGCCAACCGGAAGTTGGCGTACCTTGGGGGGAGTGTTGGCCTACCCATTAGGCCAGCGCGCCCACCTTTCACATGTATCGATCTTGACAGCCGACAGCATCGAAGTAACAGGTTAGTCGTTCTGTCACTGCTGATAATAAGAACGATCCAAACTGTTTAATACTCGATTTAATCAAGTTGTGAGCATTCGCGTGTGAGTGGTTGCATTCCACCAAAGTTTGTGGCCAGTTATCTTTCGCGATATAAAGAGCTGCGAATCAATTTCTATACGTAGACACAGTGAAATTCGACCTATCAGTTTACGCAGTAAATGGTCGCGAATCTGTGTTCTAAGGTTAAACAGGAATTACTTTTAAGCCCAAATTTAAGGAGAACCGGACTAAAATCACTAAAATCATAGTGCCCTAGAACTGAACACGAGAAATATCGAAGGGGAATTAAACGTGAGTAACATAATTATCATTGAGAAACAAACAACGCATAGGAAGTAAATCGAATGAGAAACGGCCAGTTTAATCAATGATTTGATCGAATGAATGGATTAAGTCCATAGAGAGAAAAACAATTACCCGGAGGACAATGAATGAATTATCGTCATGAAATTATTATTACCATGAATGAAATATCATTATTATTGTAAATATGAATTATATACTGTTATTATCACCAATGCTGCAACAATCACTATTTTTGTGCTTCTTTAGGTTCATGCGAATTGTAGTACATTTACTATTACTATTATTATTATATTATATTACTATTATTATTATTATTATTATATATATCATTAATACCAACATAACTCTGTAATTCAACAGGAAAATTATATTCTCCATTTGACTAAACGGATCAAGTGTATTTAATTCATTTCCGCTGCGGAGAATTATAATTTTGGAATCCCGTTGGAATAAATCCAACAGGGGGGATTGATGGAACTGCCATACAAACGAAACACAAACTTCTGCATAACTCGAGAACTAATCAAGCACAATTTGGGATGTGAGGGTTTTTGGGTATGAGTATGATACCTCTCCCTTTTCTGGAATGGAGAGGGGGTTCCATAAAAATATTACACATATTTTAACCAAAAATATTCCAATCAAACATGACAATTGAAAATTTTCGGAAAACTCTGAAGGAAAAAGGGAAAATTCGGAAAATAAATTCCCATATGTTACATAGTGACAGTGCTGTTAGTCCATTTGATCTTTGCGCTAGCGAAATTAATCTTTGTTCGAAACTGGAAATGGATTTTGATGTGATGAAACACACTCCTATATCTTCTTCTATCTATACCAATAAAAAAGTATTGCCGAATGTGTTGATAACAGCAGAACTCGAGGAAGGAATTGTCCGATTTAGGGCTGTGTTCATTCTATCATATTTTCTGTATAAAACATTGATTCCATGTAACGGAGAAACATGTTATTTGCAAGTGGTTGAAAAATCTTGAACGAGAATTGTTTCTGAAAATAATATGAAATATAATTATAATGATATTATAATAACGAGTTTTGGTAGAAGTACTAGGCATTTTATAATAAAACGTAATTTTAAAGGGTAGATTAGAAGATAAATCAATGAACAGTTCTACGATTGGACTCATGAACGTATGCTTAGTAAGAAAACGTGAATGTGATAACGAAAATTTTGGGCGGGACGGAGTTTGCCGGGTTAGCTAGTAGTATATACGAGGGGCAGTCCGATAAGTACTTAGCCTACCAAAAAAATAACAAAAATGTTGGAAAAGTGGCGATTTATTTCTTAACATACGTTTTCTCTAGGTCTGCAAAGTAGGCATCCACCAAATCTCTGCCCGGAGAGTGACTTTTTCAAGTTTGGAAACAAAAACAAAAGTTGTTCGGGGCCAAATCTGGAGAATACGATGGACGTTTTTCGATCAATTTGGCCGTGGCGACAGCGGAATTTCCATTATTTCCATTTTTCTAAAATTCAAAAATTTCTTAAATTTTTTTTATAATTTACACTAGCAGATCCGGTAAACTTCGTCTCGCCCAAAATTTATTTTTCGTTATCACATTCACGTTTTCTTACTAAGCACGTTAATGGGTCCAACCGCAAAACTGTTCGATGATTGATCTTTTAATCTGTCATTTAAAATTACCTTTTTCTATCCAATTCCTAGTACTTCTACCAAAACTCGTCAAATCAGATTATTTTCAGACACAATTTTTGTTCAATATTTTTCAACCACTTGCAAATAATATGTTTCTCCGTTACATGAAATAAATGTTTGATACAGAAAGTATGATAATGACAGCCCTAAATCGAACAATTCCTTTTTCGAGTTTTGCTCTTATCAACACATTCGGCGATCCATTTTTATTTATATATATATATATATATATATATATATATATATATATATATAATCTATATCTATATATATCTATATATATAAAAAATGGAGTGATGTCTGTCTGTCTGTCTGATTCTTATAGACTCGGAAACTACTGAACCGATCGACATGAAAATTGGTATGTAGGGGTTTTTGGGGCCGGGGAAGGTTTTCGTGATATTTTGAGACCCCTCCCCCCTCTCTAAGGGGGGGCTGCCATACAAATTAAACACAAATTTCTGTATTACTCGGAAATTAACCAAGCAAACGAAACCAAAGTTGGCATGTGAAAGTTTTAGGGTGCAATAAATGTTTCTATGATGGTTAGACAGTCCTTCCCCCACTCAAAGGGGGGGACTGCCATACAAATGAAACACAAATTTCTGCATTACTCGAGAATTAATCAAGCTAATGAAACCAAATTTGGCATGTGGAGGTTTTAGGATGCAATAAATGTTTCTATGGTGATAAGATACTCCTTCCCCCTCTCTTAGAGGGGGCTGCCATACAAATGAAACACAATTTTTTGCATTACTCGGAAATTAATCAATCAAACGAAACCAAAGTTGGCATGTGAAAGTTTTAGGGTGCAATAAATGTTTCTATGATGGTTAGACAGTCCTTCTCCCACTCAAAGGGGGGCTGCCATACAAATGAAACACAAATTTCTGCATTACTCGAGAATTAATCAAGCAAATTAAACCAAATTAGATATATGGAAACTTTAGGGTGCAATGAATGTTTCTATGGTGGTTAGATACCCCTCCTCCCTCTCTTAGGGGTGGCTGCCATACAAATAAAACACAAATTTCTGCATTACTCGAGAATTAATCAAGTAAATTGGCGGGACGAAGTTTGCCGGGTTAGCTAGTATATATATATATATATATATATATATATATATATATATATATATATATATATATATATATATATATATATATATATATATATATATATATATATATATATATATATATATATATATATATGTATATAGATAGATAGAAGACAATAAAGGAGTGCGTTTTATCTCATTAAAATCCTTTCCACTTTCGAACGAAGATCAATTTCGTTAGCGTGAACATCAACTGGACTATTATCGCTTGACAATATGTAATTGTAGAACATATGCGAGTTGAATCTTTCGAACTTTTCAATTTTCATTTTATTTTTTTTTCAGAGGTTTTCAATTGTCATGTTTGGTTGAAATATGTATATTATTTTTATGGGACCAGTTGTCCATTTCAGAGGAAGGGGGGGTCATACTAGGGATTGTTAACCGGTTTTACCGATAATACCGGGCCATTTTCCATTACCGAATTACCGGTAATTTGACAATGAATAACCGATAATTTCGGTAATTTTTATTTTTACACTATAAACAATATTTGCCTTTATGTCGCTTTGAAATATTACTCGGGGATCAAATAAAATCGAAAAAACACACCGATTCTAAGTCCTCTGGACTTCAGTTCAAAAAGTCGCTACTCGATCTGAAAACAAAACACAAGATAAGCTTCAGTGTTGAAGAACTGACAGCGATGGAGGAATTGGTTGATGCCCTCGTACCAGTTGAACCCTTAATGAAACTGATGTCAGATTGCAATTTATGCTAGAGCAGCTATCGGAGCAACCATCAGAAATTTCGAAGCAGCTGTTTGAAGTCCTGATTGGATGGATTGCAAAAAAACCTTTCGTATATGCAGATTTGTTCCCGTATATGAATAATCATTCTGCTCGTTGTCGTAACACAATTCATGATGATTTTTGCGTCTTCTATCAAATGTCACGGACTGCATTGATCAAACAGGTATTTGAAATTGTTCCTCACTAAATCAAATTTGACGATGATGATATTGATTCAGTAGCTGGACAACAGGAGGAAAAAATCCTGCGAAACCTGCAGAACAGTTGAGCATCAACTTGAACGACGATTGCAACAATCAAAAGTATCAACGTCCAGTCCAAGTTCAACGTCAATAAACGGATTGATGAAAACCCTCGGACAACAGTTATGGTATAGAGCGCATCAGAGGCAAGTACATGACAATCAGGGTTGCCACATTTCATTCTGTATTTATTTTGTAAAATTCTGTATACCTGTATTCTTAACAAAAGAAATCTGTATAAAAAATCTTTATCGAAAAATTGAGGAAAAAAAATTAACATGAAGGTTTATTTTCATTTTGAATTTATTTTTATTATTTATGGGTTGTTGAAGTCGTATCAATGCAACAAAATAAATCATAAAATGGTTCTATCCTTCTAATCCTCTGAATTTTATGTTGGTTATATATGGTTCTGTTGAACTTTGCTTTAAAACATTTCGCCAATTTCATCCTTGAAGCTCCTCCTTGAGCCAATACAAAGTTTTTCGCTTTCAAAATAGAGTCTGTGATTGTGGGGGCAAACCGATTTCCGGTCTTTGTTTCGTTGGCATTGTAAAGCGAAAATACTTGCTCTACAGACGCTGATGAATGTTATCAAAAAGGCGCCTTTTGACATCCAACAGCTGGGACCAATTCGTTCATTACCCAAGCCTTGTCTATTACTTCAACAAATTCAGGAATTTGGCGTATCAAATCATTAAGTTTTGGTAGTTTGACGAAAATTGGAGTGGTTTATCAAGGTCGCAGTTTTGATAACAGGATCGCTGAAATCAAATTTGAAATTTATTTGAAATCTGTTTCACGATTTCAGTATTAAAATCACAACAAATCGAATTAAAGTTCAGCTTCCTAGCTGCATCCAATACTTTTTCAGCTTCTTCACGATACCAACGTAAACATCCTCAGGCTTCTTCACAAAGTGTTCAAAATCTTTCACATCATGTTCCTCTACATTTGATCTGTCCATTTGTGTGCTTTCCCGAACAAAGCTGTCAATAACGAGCAACTTATCGACGACCAACGGAGGGGAAATCGTAGGATTTAAAGTCTCCGTGAACAAAGGAAAAGTAGAAGAATGAAGGAGAATACTAGCCTAGAGTAGAAACAGTGGATCTCGCTGAGGCAATCTTCCATTCGGCATCGGACTGTTGAGCAATCCAGTTCACTTTGCTTTCGCTGCGCTTCGATCTAAGATTGGACCCCACCAGTGGTAATCCAACTTCCCAGCAAACATTAAGTCGTATGAATAGCTATAATTGGAGGCGATATACATACAACCAAGACACATTTGTATGATATATGATGCATATCACTAGCATATACACACAAAAGTGGAGGCGATATACGTATATGCCATGTTTTGTACGCATATAAAACCGCATAGATATGCGATGCTTTTTGGACTGATATGCGATTTGATCCGACAATGTTACCATTCAATCCATCGATGACATGGAAAATCGTGTTTTTGAATTTTATGCGATTTTAGATATATATGATCGATATTTTGATTGATATTTTATGCGATTGTGATTTGATACGAAATTATATGTAACTTATCATGTGCAAAGTTATACGATTTAATGTTTGCTGGGTTGGATATCGTCGTGTGATTTTTTCCGTTCGTTTTTCGCGTTATTCGTATCGTGTGTTTTTCTTTCCGCGTCATAAATTGGACGCTTCGCGTAGTGTGGGATGAGCAAGAAGAAGAGGAAGGCAGGCTCGAGCCCTGCAAAAAACGAACGCATTGCCAGGGGCAATAAAATTTCGATGCATTAAACTGGCGTTATGGCGAAGCAGGTGTTAACGTTGTTTGCCAAAAAAAATATTTGGGGAATACTAAGCATCTTGAATGTCTTACTGGAATGTTATAAGTTATTTGGATTCGCGTGCCAGTCTCAAAACTGCCTTCAACTAGGATTGCTATTGCGCTAATATTGGTCATAATGAAGCATTGCTACTATTTTCGAAGTTGTTATTAACGAAAAGAGTTTATTTCGCTTGTTTAGTCACCAAGAAAGTAAATGTCGTTCTGGAATTTTGTATGTGATTAGGTTTTGCTTGCCAGTAACAAAACTTTCTCCACTAAGGGTGACAGCTGCGCTTCTCTCAAGCATGAGAAAGTAATGCAACTTTTCTCAAGGCTAGTAATATTAACAGAAGCGTTTCTTTTGAGAATAGCGCAAAATGATGAGAAGTGTTTATATTTCTGGTAGTTTCAAGCCACCAATGTATGGCTCTGTATGCATGCTATGGCGAACGCTTGTTTGGCGCTTGGTTTACGCTCAGTTTGTACGAACGATATCTAGAGGAGCGATTCCTTTGAGGCAATACTAAATAACATGTAGCATGATATTTGATACTTGCAAGTGTTGTCATTGTTGAAAAGTTGTTGTTGTTTCCATGCGGTGCCAAAGATATATTGATGTAGTTATAAGATGTGGAATAATGGTGCTGGTGCAACATGTATATAATCGACTGTAGCCGAGTCTATGTAAATTACGAAAAAGGCTACAGGAATAGCGTTTGAGGTAAATTTCCAATGCATTAACATGAAATAAATTGCGACATACGATCAGCTAGTGTATTGTTTTGCGAGGGCAAGAATGAATCATCAATCAATTATCGTCAATTGATTCTACAATGAAAAAACCGTTCCAGAGATTATTCTACTAAGCAGTTGTTTCTAAAATTTCACAGCACTATAGAATAATATCCGAAGGTAAAAACAAACGACTTATAAAAAATAACAGCGTAGTTCTACGTCACAATGCGGTCGTATCTTGGACACAACCTCCTATAATATTTTTTGCATCACATAGATAGGGAACTTTGCCAAATACCTTTGAGAAGAAGATGATCATTTTAAGGCTCCAAAATTCAAGTATAATAATATTTTATGTACATATTATTATGTACATTATGTACATACGTGTGTGTAGGTTAGGGTTGCAGCGAAATTTTTCTTCTTCTTCTTTTTCTTAAATGGCACTAACGTTCCAAGAGGAATTTCCCGTATCATCGGCAACACTGCAATAAAGTCTATTGTTGTTGTTTTCATCCGGGAGTTTTTTTTCGATTTTTGTTGGTAGTTCATCGAGTTTTAAATTCAATCGAACTTTCTGTTCACATCCTTTGGTTGTTTTATGTCTGAGTCGGAGTGAAAATAGTTCATATTTATGTGTCTATTGTGCTGGTGAATCTGTGAATTGTATCGGATCAATTGTGCCATACAAAAAACGCTCATTTACTCGATCGGAGCGCCATCTGCAGGAGAATAGCTGTAAGTTCTGCTTATACAGTCAACACCGGTTGCCTATATCTCGGCGCATCCATTAATTATAAAAATTACCGTCAAATAACGTTAACGTGTACAATCATGGAGAAGAAATGCGGAAACTGCAGCGAGCAAGTCAACGGTATTGAACCTGCTGTGTGTGGGCTTTGTAGTGCGTTCTTCCACGTTGGAAGGGAATGCTCAGGAGTGACTCGTACGGAGATGAATAATTTATTCTCCAATGGAGCCGCTATCTGGATTTGCAGACCTAACAGGCTAATTTGCAGACCTTGCAGGCTATCATTCTGCAGACCTAACTTCGACGTCAATCGTGTTCGTAATTTGCTGAAAACACAGTGTTACCGTTAGCGTCGTTTATTCGTTATTTTTGTATTATTTGTATTTAGTGTGTAGGAAAATATGCCATAAAAATACTTACCCAGTGCTAGGGATTAGGTTAAGACAACATTACACTAACATATGAAAGCTGGAAAAGAGAATGAGTGTCACGCGGAAATAGAGATGGGGATAAGAATGAACAATAGTAAACAATAGTGAGAAAAGTAAGGAAAAGTTGAGAGGAGTGACCGAGGAAAGCGAAAGAAAGAGAGAATGTACAGGGCAGATGAAAGAAGAACTGCCAGAAGAATTCATTTCCTGGCAGCATCGACTATCGCACGGACTGGAAATAAGTACACGGAAAATAAGATTTAAAAATTTTAATTTTAAAAAGAGAAAGATTTGGAGTGATTACACTACAAAATAATCAGTAGTCCTAAAATATAGTGAGTCCACAAGTGGGGAAATATCAGGTATGTACCCAATAAAGGTACAAGTTTGGAAAAAAGGTCCGTATGTAACTCCCACTTTCCTTGCGAACAGGACCCGTTGTTTTAGAGCCTTAAAAGGATCCTTATAACCTCGAAGAGGAGAACGAGCAACGTGCGAAGAACCCATCAAGCGAACAACGATTACGATTCCAGAAAACACCACAAACTGACACGACACGACGATTCCAGGAAACACCACAAACTGACATACACCAACACAGAACTGTAAGGTTAGGTAATAAAAAAACATAAAAATTATATCTACACGCTTTTCCATACTCCACACCCGAGCCTTGATCAGCTTTTTCCCCGAAGAAGCCGACCCTGAGAGCGATTGGCCTCAAGCTCGAGCTTGCCAGCATTAAAAGAGGCCTTGAGAGCCCAACCTCAAAGGTTCCCGAGGCTCAGACCAGGAACCGAGGTGTTGCGGGAGGTCCGTCTGACCCCGGAAGTAATAATTGGCGCCCAACTAACTAAGAGAAAAGCTAATCAAGACTCGAAAAAAATAATTGGCATTATTTTTTTACACCGGAGTGTAGGAGAGGTTAAAAAGCGAACATTGTTGGTGGTACACGTGGCGGCATTTGCCTGAAATCCTTCTAAAAAAAAAATTAAACTATGGTTCTGATAAGTGACTTACTAGTGCGCGTACGTTTGTGAAGAAGAAATTTAAAGCACCAAATTTGCATAAATAGTGATTCATTCATAAGCGCGAATTCGCTGATAGGTTAGAAGAAGAATTGTAAACGGGTCTTGATTCGATTATCGACGAATTTGTTCATTGATAGAGTTTCTCCAAGTGGTTCGTGACACGGATAACAATTAGTAAAACACTGCTAGAATATTTATTAGTGCAATTCATTCGTACATTCATTTTCAAGATGAATTTTGATTCATTATACCGGAAGTTAGAGGTTTCTCATTTAGGCGTATATGAAGTAGAGCATGAACTGTTAATCCGGAACATATTATATGATCCGAATGAACACGAGAGTATCAAGCGGCGTAAGCTGAAAGATCAGTTGAAACGTGAGAGAGAGCATAGCAATCCAATCACGTTCTATCAGATAACTTGGCGATCGACCAAGGATGAAATACAAACAATAATGATGAAGCTCGTAGCGATTGGTTCCTTACTAGAGAATCCTAAAATGGATACTAGAAATAAAGAGAAAATTAAAACAAAACTGATTCATTACAAATCCCGCATCGCACGTTTGAATTCAGCATCGGACTCTCAGAAATTTGCCCCAGATATTAATAGACTTGAAAAAGAATTAAATCAGATTTGTTGTAACCATTTCCCAATGTTAGCTGAGATCCCTGAAATGAGTAACGTGGAAGAGGAAATTTCGAAGCAGTTACAAGAAGTGAGAACGGAAATAGATGATCTAAATCAAAGTGTAGGAGCTGTAGGCCTTATTTCTGAGGAATCAGAAGAGGCAAATAGAACGGTCAAATTGATTCAGGAAAAGGAGAAAGAGCTAGAAAATTCAACGAAGCGTACAGAGGAAATATTGAAAAAATTGTCAGAATATGAAAAGGGTGAAGCCGAGAATTTACCCGATCTGTTCAGGGCTTTCAAAGATTTCGTTATTCAAACATCTGAACAAGAGAAAACAAGACGTCAGAAAGAATTAGAGAGACAGCATCAAAGGGTGAATGACGTAGAAAAACGTATTTACAATAAGAAAAAGCTAGAGAAATTGCTTTCAAATTTAAGCACAAGTATGAAAACCGAAGCGATGAATTCGCCTAAACCGAAAGTTTGTTTACATGAAATACCGAATCAAATGAATACGAGACAGGGCATTAGGAAACATTTAAACAGAAACGAAAGCTCTCACACTGAAAGCTCACTATCTGATGGCTCGGAAGATTCAACGAAAGATACGCGGAAACACCGAGTGAATAAATCGGTTAATATACATAAATCTCGCACGATTCATAATTCTAAAACTAAGAGCAAATCGAGGAAAGCGAGATCGGAATCGGAAAGCTCAAATGATTCGAAAGGATCTCATAGTGAGTGGTCGCGAGAAACCAGCTCAGAAAGTTCTTCTAGATCGCGAACTCGTAGGAGTAGAAAAGTAAGGAGATCTAGCAGTATAACAGTTAGACGTATACCAATAGCGGAATGGAAAATTAAATATGACGGTAGAGATGAGGGTCGGAAAATAGCAGAGTTTCTGAAAGAGGTTAAGATGAGAGCCCGAGCAGAATACGTAAGCGAGAAAGATTTGTTTCGGTCTGCAATACATTTGTTCACTGGCAGAGCAAAAGATTGGTACCTAGAGGGATATGAAAATAGAGAATTCAGAACCTGGTCTCAGTTGAAAAGAGAACTGAAGCGTGAGTTCTTGCCTCCCGACTTAGACTTTCAGTTGGAAATCCAGGCAACTAATCGTCGTCAAGGACGAAGCGAAAAATTTATTGATTATTTTCACGAAATGCAGAAGATTTACCATTCCATGACCAAACCAATTTCAGAACGACGAAAGTTCGAAATTATTTGGCGTAACATGCGACATGAGTATAAAAATGCGATGACAGGTGCAAATATAAGTTCTCTATCAAAATTGAGAAAATTTGGCAGGATAGTGGACGAAAATAATTGGTATTTATATCATAGACCAGCTGAAAATAGCTATAAACCACGAAATTTACAGGTGAACGAGGTGACAGAAGTGAAAGAGAGTGCAAATAAAAATGGAAATCAGAAAGGGAATAACTCAAAATTATTTCAGAATTCAAAAGTAAAACCCATTAAACAGCGCGAAACAACCAAGGGTAACATGCATCAAGATGCAGAAATGAGGGATCAGACTACGAACCCAATGGAAGGATCGAGTCAGGGAACATTTCGTACTCTTGTGGAAAAATACGTACGACCACAAATCGGCATTTGCTATAACTGTCGAAAATCTGGACATCATTATGTGGAATGTCCTGATAAACGTCAAAAATTTTGTAGAATATGCGGATTTATGGATGTATTTACCAGTATGTGTCCGTTTTGTCAAAAAAACGTGGGCAATTCAGTTTGAAAGGGCAAATTGAATGTTATGATCAAAATCCCTTAGACGGCGTGCATATTTCGCAGAGTCTTCTTCTAGACGCATTCGAACCATTATCTGAATCTGATTACTGTTATTTGCCCGAAGTTGAAGAGCTTGTTATGAAAATGAATGGTGATCCACGTCCATTCGTAAAAGTTAGCATCCTAGGAAAAGAAGTAATTGGCTTACTTGACAGTGGAGCGCAGTGCTCAGTTCTTGGAATGGGTGCAGAAAAATTTCTGAAATCATTAAGATTAAAGATAAATTCATCTCATACGAATTTAATTAACGCCGCAGGCAAAACAATCCCTGTTATTGGTCAGGTTGATTTGCCGATACGTCTGGGTGAAGTCGAAAAAGTAATTTGTACGATTATTGCTCCACAGTTGAATCATCGATTGATTTTAGGCGCAGGCGACTTTTGGAAAGCATTCGGAATTCAACCGAACATTCCATGCATAGTCGAACTTGGCGAAATAACCGAGTTAGATACTGTAACAAAATTAACCCAACAACAGGAACAGCGTTTAGATGAAGTCAAAAAACTTTTTAAAGTATCTGTCGAGGGAGAATATCTTGATATAACACCGTTAATCACTCATAAAATAGAAATAAAAGATGAATATAAACATCTACCACCCATACGAATAAACCCTTATCCTACGTCACCTTCGATTCAGATAAAAATAAACCAAGAACTGGATAAGCTAATGACTCAAAATGTCATTGAAAAGAGCCACAGTGAGTGGTCTCTCAGCACCGTACCGGTTGTAAAACCTAATGGCGAAGTACGATTATGTTTGGATGCTCGTCGTCTTAATGAGAGAACACGAAGAGATGCGTATCCTTTACCACATCAAGACCGAATACTTAGCCGGTTGGGATCGAGTAAGTATTTGTCGACGATCGATCTCACGAAAGCTTTTCTTCAGATACCACTCGAACCCAACTCGAGAAAGTATACGGCTTTCTCGGTGCTCGGTAGAGGGCTTTTTCAATTTAATAGACTTCCCTTTGGTCTCGTGAACAGCCCAGCAACATTATCCAGACTGATGGACGAGGTTTTAGGATACGGAGAACTCGAGCCAGAAGTATTTGTGTATCTTGACGATATTGTCGTCGTCACAGAGACTTTTGAGCGACAGATTGATTGTTTAGAAGAAATAGCAAAACGACTCGAAGTTGCTAACTTGTCGATTAATATGGAGAAGTCGAAGTTTTGTTTGAACGAACTCCCTTATTTAGGATATTTACTTACTCCAGAGGGCTTGAAACCGAATCCGGATCGAATAGAGGCCATTGTCAACTATGAGCGACCATCTTCAATCCGAGCTTTGCGTCGTTATCTTGGCATGGCGAATTATTATCGTCGCTTTATATGCCACTTCAGTGAGATCACCGCTCCACTTACGAATTTACTCCGTAAAAAGCCGAAATCGATTGTTTGGAATGATGAAGCTGAGCAGTCATTTATTAAAATCAAGGAGAGTTTGATAGCTGCTCCAGTCCTCTGTAATCCCGATTTTATACGACCATTTCAAATACAAAGTGACGCAAGCGACACAGCAATAGCGGCGATACTAACACAACATCACGACGACGGAGAGAAGGTTATTGCCTACTTTTCTCAGAAGCTGACACCAGCTCAACAGGCCTACGCAGCATCTGAAAAAGAAGGTCTGGCTGTGCTTTCAGCCATCGAGAAGTTCAGACCGTATATAGAGGGAACTCATTTCATGGTTATCACAGATGCTTCAGCATTAACCAACATCATGCGAGGCAAATGGCGCACATCTTCGCGTTTAAGCAGATGGAGCATCGCGCTCCAAGGCTATGACTTCGAGATAAAGCACCGTCGAGGTAAAGATAATATCATTCCCGACGCATTATCTCGCGCTGTAGAGAGTATTGATCTGTGTACCCATGACGATTCTTGGTATACCAAGCTCTTAACGAACGTGAGAGACTATCCGGAAGAAAATCCCGATTACAAAATAGAACAGGGAAAATTATTTAAATTGGTTCCGACCAGAAATGAAGTGCTAGATTATAGCCATGAATGGAAACTGTGTATTCCGTTGAGTATGAGATCACAGATTTTACAACAGGAGCACGACGATAACTTACACGTTGGCTTCGATAAAACACTAGAAAAAATTAAAAAACTGTATTTTTGGCCCAAAATGTCTTCTACAGTCCAGAAATATGTCCGTAATTGTGTCACCTGTAAGGTGAGTAAGCCGTCCAATACATCACAACATCCTGAAATGGGGAAGCAGAGATTAGTTACAAAGCCGTTTCAGATGATTTGTATCGATTTTATACAATCCTTGCCCCGTAGCAAATCGGGAAACGCGCATCTTTTGATGATGCTTGATCTCTTCTCGAAGTGGACAGTCCTTATTCCTGTTCGAAAAATTTCAGCCAGTTTGACCACTAAGCTTCTCGAAGAGCAGTGGTTCCGTAAATTTTCGGTGCCAGAAATTTTGATTTCTGATAATGCATCAAGCTTTGTTAGCAAAGAATTCCAAACCTTCCTTGAGAGATTTCATGTGAAACATTGGACCAATGCACGTCACCACAGCCAAGCGAATCCCGTAGAGAGACTGAACCGAAGCATAAATGCTTGCATCCGTACCTATGTAAAATTGGATCAGAAGCTGTGGGATACTCGAATATCACAAGTAGAGTATGTAATGAATAATACCGTTCATGCGTCCACCGAATTCACTCCATACAGGGTACTATTCGGGCATGAAATAGTTTCGAATGGAGACGAGCATCTTCGGGAGGTGGATAGAGATGAAATATCGCCTTCAGACCGAGTAAACCGTAAACAGAATATTGACCAATCCATTTTCGAAATTGTTCGTCGAAATCTTGCGAAAGCCTATGAGCATTCTAAACGTAATTACAATTTACGATTTCATAAACCTGCTCCGGTATACCATGTTGGTCAGAATGTGTTCCGTAGAAATTTTGCATTATCTTCCGCAGGAAACGCCTATAATGCCAAATTAGGTCCAGCGTATGTTCCATGCACAGTGGTTTCTAGAAGAGGCACTAATTCTTACGAGCTCGTCGATGACAACGGGAAAAATTTAGGTGTATTTTCAGCAGCCGATCTGAAACCAGGTGTCGACGATCCTTGATAATAGTATTTTTCGCATGTTCTGAAAATTCATCCTTAATAGTATAGTTCTATATGTAAATTGATTAATAATTACAGAGATTGAGTCGATTGGAGTCCGCGGTGTTTGTGAATGGTTAAAGTCAGATTATATTTTTGTCCTGTGCGTCTCTTGTTTCCTAGAAAAGTAGCTTCTTGTCTAGTCTTGAGCTGATCAGGGTTGAATAAAACCGCCAAATGATAAGATAGACATTCCATTAGATGTTTTTCAAAACCGGTTAATCTAAGCACTTTTATAGGATGCGACAGTGTACGGTATTCCCTTTTCATTAATTATTTAATCAGCCACGACTTGTTCACGATGATAACACCACTTTCGCTACAATGGAATTTAGGAGATAAATTCCTATTGTGAGGCTAGAGAGACTTTATCAGTGAGTGCTAAAGAAGAGATGAGTTCTCATCTGCAAGATAGCAGATTTGAAAACTCCAAGAGAGAAATGATAGGGTAAACGCGTAAAATACTGATATATTCAGCTAGTTGAATGAATCATCTATTTGGTAAAATACGTGTCAGAAATGCCTTTTTCACAAGAGTCGAGATCTGCATATAAAGATGCTAACTCAAACCTGGGTTATTTAGAAGAGCTAACCGTTTAAATAAAAATAAACCATTCTGGTTTATTTTCTAGGGGGAGTGTAGGGTAGTGTTACCGTTAGCGTCGTTTATTCGTTATTTTTGTATTATTTGTATTTAGTGTGTAGGAAAATATGCCATAAAAATACTTACCCAGTGCTAGGGATTAGGTTAAGACAACATTACACTAACATATGAAAGCTGGAAAAGAGAATGAGTGTCACGCGGAAATAGAGATGGGGATAAGAATGAACAATAGTAAACAATAGTGAGAAAAGTAAGGAAAAGTTGAGAGGAGTGACCGAGGAAAGCGAAAGAAAGAGAGAATGTACAGGGCAGATGAAAGAAGAACTGCCAGAAGAATTCATTTCCTGGCAGCATCGACTATCGCACGGACTGGAAATAAGTACACGGAAAATAAGATTTAAAAATTTTAATTTTAAAAAGAGAAAGATTTGGAGTGATTACACTACAAAATAATCAGTAGTCCTAAAATATAGTGAGTCCACAAGTGGGGAAATATCAGGTATGTACCCAATAAAGGTACAAGTTTGGAAAAAAGGTCCGTATGTAACTCCCACTTTCCTTGCGAACAGGACCCGTTGTTTTAGAGCCTTAAAAGGATCCTTATAACCTCGAAGAGGAGAACGAGCAACGTGCGAAGAACCCATCAAGCGAACAACGATTACGATTCCAGAAAACACCACAAACTGACACGACACGACGATTCCAGGAAACACCACAAACTGACATACACCAACACAGAACTGTAAGGTTAGGTAATAAAAAAACATAAAAATTATATCTACACGCTTTTCCATACTCCACACCCGAGCCTTGATCAGCTTTTTCCCCGAAGAAGCCGACCCTGAGAGCGATTGGCCTCAAGCTCGAGCTTGCCAGCATTAAAAGAGGCCTTGAGAGCCCAACCTCAAAGGTTCCCGAGGCTCAGACCAGGAACCGAGGTGTTGCGGGAGGTCCGTCTGACCCCGGAAGTAATAACAGGCCGCGTGCTCATGCAGTGAACTGCATTCCCAAGATGCCAAACTGACGAAGCTTGTGCAAGATTTGGCCTCGAAAGTTGAAAACCATTGCAGTCATCCGTCAATAGTGATTCCTGATCCAGTTATCGAATCTTCTGGTATTGTAATTCCGAAAAAGGTGGTTGACATTGGCAATGACTCCAGGCGTCGGTACGGGATAAGCAAAATTAATGTGCCTCCTCCGATGAAAGGCACTAAATCGGTCGATACGAATCTAATTGTGGACACAACTAGTTTTCCTACTTTCAGAAAACGAGGTCGGTGGAATCCCGTCCGAGGAAGAATACGGAGGTTATTTGGGCCAAGATGGTTACTGTCGTGACGAAAATCACACGCTCTACGCTCCCATAACTGGATGGGTTGACGTTACATCCGGAGATGTGGATGCAATGAAGGTTGCCCTGTTCAAACATGGTCCTCTTTCAATAGCCATCGATGTTGCACATAAAACTTTTAGTTACTATGCTAACGGAATATATATGGAATCACAACCGATGCCACATACGAGGTCTGTTCAAAAAGTATCGCGACTTTCAAATTTACGCGGGTTACGTATATTCGATTCTAGATTTTTTCTGTGGCATTATGTTGGTACTCATGTCTCTCACTTATGCGGACAAGTACGACTTTTTTGAATGTTGAGTTAAGTTTTGACAACTGCTTTTCTTACACGTGTTTTGGTTCATCTTAAATTTTTGCCTATTGCAAAAATGGATCAAAGTGTTGATGTTAGGAGATTGTGGAGGTGTATCAATAACTTTTGAGCAATTGTAATGCAACCATGTGTAAACTTTATGTGCCCTGTGCTCTGGGTCATTGTTTTGGCAAAACTAGAATCCTAGATTCAATCTCATTTTATTGACACTTTGCCTCATATTACCCTCCAGGATGTTCAAGTAAACATTCTGGTCCATTACACCATCGATGGAAAACAAAATGCCAATATAAGTACCCCTATACCATCCCTCCACCACCACCATGTTTAAAAGTTGCTTTCAGACTTTTTTATGTTTACCTCTTTTTTTTTTTTGCTTTAAGAGGGTTTAAACTTTTCAGTTCATTTGCCTCTATTTTTTGACGTAGGACTACGTCTAACCGGAAGATATAGGGGGTGAAATGGAAATCTAGGCACTGAACAAGTAGGAAAAAATACAAGATTTGGAACGCTTATAACTCGAGCATTTCTCAATAGATCGCAAAGTTTTTTGCATCAATTGATAGGAAATATATCTACGCATCTATCATAATGAATAACATTTCATTTTTCTTGAGATAAATAATTGAATAATTGTGAAATATCAAGCGTGGTCAAAATGCACTATGTGCCCATTTTTGATTGGTCCATTTTGTGCTCCTCAAATCGTACCGACCAAAACGGGCAACCAGAGCAGCAGCGAAATAGAATGAAGCACGATTGGAAAGGAAAAAGAAAAAAAATGAACGAAACATTGGTCGCAGTCTCACACATGCGTAATTCTCGAGCCAGTCAGTCAGCTTAAAAATCCCCGCTCCGCTGCCGTAACGATCATTCTTTGTGTGGACACCGACTGGACAACATCGTTGCTGGACGAGCTGGACGGCGAGGGAAAGAGTGCCTTTCTCAAGGCAAGAGGGCGGAGGTGGTAGCGCTGAAGTAGAATAGAGTAGAGTTTTCAAAGGGCCTTTCTCAAGGCTAGAGACGAATGAACTGCAAAAGTTTAAAGTCTCTATAATACAATACCTTCCTTCCTTCCTTACGTAACGATCATTCTCATTTAAACCGTACACCACATCAGTTCGCATCACAACACATCAACAAACCATACTTGGGTTGTGTCTGACCATGGTAAAGGAGGAAAAGTGAAGGGAAAGGCAAAATCCCGCTCGAACCGTGTTGGTCTGGAGTTCCCCGCAAGGGTAGCTAGGCCGAGCGCGTTAGTACCAGTGCACCAGTCCACCTAGCCGGCGTTATATAGCTTCAGCCGCCGAAGTGATCGAGTTAGCTGGCAAAGCTGTTCGCGACGATAAGAAAACCCGCATTCGGAACAGAACACATTCGGTTCGGTGGACATCAAGACAACAGGCAGTTGCAGCGAGTGGCGAGTGGCAAACGCAATCGCAAAACGGCAGCATGTAGCAGAAGAAAAAATTTTGTTCTTTATACAATCTGCTTTGGTGGCAAATCCAGAACAAGGCGACATCGAGGGCGTTCAAAATGGGTTTTTTTCAAAACCACGAGTACAAAGTTTTCTAAATTGGAACCATTCCATAAAACACGGCGATTTCAGGGCCATTAAGCCTTTCAAAGAAGAGTTATTAAAAGTTTTTCACAATACCAATGCATTCTAAAGTGACATAATATGACATATAATATAAACTGATTTATTTTGTTTGTGCTTGTTCTTGAACTTATTGGTGGTTGGGGTCTTTTAAATTGATCATTCAGTTTTCAGAAACCCATGCATGCTTTCCGAATTAAAAGTGGCTTCAAATTACAACACATTGTATGTAGGATGGCATTAACGAATTTTCTCGGTAGCAAGAACTGATTTCTTTGGTTGATAACTGATGTTGAAAATTGACTGACGTTACATCTGCATTGTATAGAAAAATAACTAAGGAGCAACATGATGAGCTATGTATTTCCTGCTGCTCTGTTCTTAGTCCGAAGGTCATCCGTCCCTGTATTTACTGTTGGTTTTTCAGAACGCTTATAGTTCGTTTATTTCTCGAGAGATCGTATAGTTCGTCTCCTAAACCTCAGCTCTTATTTATTTTTATTTACTTTGTTTGCGGAGACTACGATTCTTACAATTCATTCGTCTCCGAAACACGGAAACAGTTTAAGGTACGGTAATGTGCTCAATAGTGAAATATATGATAGTGAATGAGCTGATGACCACCTATGCATCCCCTATCACAGCCATCATTTTGATTGTACGATATGTGCATACGCCGAAAGATACCCGGCGTTGAACATTTAATAAGTACAAAGCCTTCGGAAAAAAATCAAGAATCAACTATAAGACAGTGAGAAAAAATTGAGAAAGTTTGTAAAAAAACGCAAAAAAACAAACAGAGTAAACAGTAAACTAATCCATTTTTCAGGTAGATAGGTAGGTATTCACGTAGGAGAAGAAAATAAAACAATATATTTAAAATATATATTTAGCAAAAGCTGTCCCCTTTGTATAGTCCTACGTCACTCCGGTTATGTCCCCGACATTACCCACCCGTCTTTTATGTTTAGTTCATCGTTTGGATTCCTCTATACAAAACGAAAACTATTGCAGTCAAATATGTTGAATTTGGATTCATCTGCGAAAATAACATCTTCCCAGTTAGAATTGGAGTTACTGATTTTTTTTGCTGATGAACGGTTTTTCCTTTGTGCTCGGGCATTTAAATTGTTCTTCCTCGGCACATAACAAACCTTTTTTGGTTCAATTTGGTTTTCATCGATGATGTAATGGATCAGAATAATTACTTGCACATCCTGAAGGAAAATATGAAGCAAAGCGTTAATGGGATTGATTCAAGGGTTCAGGTTTTACCAAAATAATGACCCAAAGCACATAAAGTTTGCTCTTGGTTTCATTATAATTTCTCAAAAGTTATTGATGCTCCCACAATCTCCCGACATCATGGGAGACATGGGACATGGAAGAAATCTGGGAAAAAGTTAGAAACCATCAGATTTTGAATTAATTGATGAATTTTCCTTCCGAATACACTAAAGAAACTCGTAGATAACGGCTAAAGGTGCAATGAACAAGGGTTACCATACTAAAGATGGAATTCGGAAATTGATCAATTCCTTCGAAATGGAATTAAATTTCAACCACCGTACGAATATGAGTCTGAGTCATTTTTCATATATTCGCACATACATTCGCCATTGTTAGAAAAATAAAAAAAAAACATTATTCTGAAAACAGATAGCCTTGTCACTCTCATGTGACACTATGACTTTATCTAAATAGAATGTTTCGAAAGCTTGTTTTCAACTTTCAAAAGAAGGGAAAATAGATTGGCATGGCGGGGTACGAACACGACTTTGTATCACTGTAGATCTTTGACAACGAACATAATCAACAATGCTTACGTGCATTTCAATCGTACACACACACCCTAATGATATGAATCTCCTCAGCATAGTCGAGCATTTCCCGTCAGCGCCCAGCAGCCGTCCACGTCTGAGAGCGGAGAGGGGGGTCTTCCAGCTTGCTAAATCTGGCAAGTACAAATCCACTACAGCCATTTCGTTTTCTGATACGCCCGTCGATTCTAGCTTCTCTTCAACTTCGTACATTACGCCGTCAGCCATCGATTCTCTTCTAGTACTGATCCTGATCGTCCGATGTCGCTCTACTATCAGAATGTCAGGGGCTTACGGACCAAAATTCCGCAATTGCGTTTACAACTAACAAGTTGTGACTACGACGTGCTCATCTTCACGGAAACATGGCTCCGTGCAGATATTGGTAGTGCTGAAATTTCCAATGAATACACGTTCTTTCGATGTGATCGAAACGAATCAACCAGCCAACATTTATGTGGGAGAGGAGTGTTGGTTGCAATGAGAAACCACCTTAAATGAGAATCTGTGTTTTTGACACATTTTGAGAGGCTGGAGCAAGTAGCGGTTCGCATCAGTCTTCAAGGCCGATCTCTCTACATTGTTGCTGTTTACCTACCGCCAAATTCAAGCCCCGAACTTTACTCCGCACACGTTAACGCCATTCAGTATATCGCAAACCACGCTTCTATAATGGATATATAGATCTCGATAGGAGACTTCAATCTTCCTAACTTAAAATGGCAGTTCGATGAGGCTACAAACGGTTATATTCCATCAAACGCAACCTCCGTACATGAACAAATTTTTGTGGAAGCAATGGTTACCATTAGTTTACGTCAAATTAACGGGTTCGTCAATTGTAATGGTAGAATGCTGGACCTTGCATTCGCCAATCTTCCAGAACATCTCGACATAATACTTCCTCCGTCACCGCTGCTACCGGTCGACAATCACCATGTGCCGCTTATTTAATTAATCGAAAAGAGCTGTGACACATCTCCTTTACCGGACGCCCATGACGATAGACGCAATTTTAACTTTCGGACATGTGATTTCAGTATACTGAACAACATATTTGGTTATGTAGACTGGGAAATGTTATTGCAGGATGGATAATTAGACGAGGTATTGGCAGCGTTCTACGAAAAATTGCAGAGAACAATGAACGATCATGTACCCAGCAGAAGAACATCGGCTATCTCGTGCTTTAGCAAACCATGGTGGACACTTGATTTGCGTAAGTGGCGCAACAACCTTAGGAAATCTCGGAAACGATTCTTTTTGTCACGATCTGACGCCGACAGAGCCTATATAGAGCGAATTGGAAGTATCATATAAAAGCATTACTACTATCAACCCACGAGAATTATGTGTTAAGGATCCAAGCAAGTGTAAAGCAAAACCCCTCGCGATTCTGGGATTTCGTCAAGCAACAAAACTCAAGTAACCGCATCCCACAAAACGTCAGCTACGGTGGTGTAAACGCCAACAACAACACGGGAGCTCTTCGCTACGTTCGTCGAGAGTGTATACAGCGAAGGATCGCCGGCACAACGCCATGATTGCTTCGCTTATCTGCCGTCATATAATATCGACCTTCCTGCTCAGTTTTCCACAGTCGAAGTTCTAAAGGCTCTTGAGGATCTCGACGATACGAAAGGTTCCGGTTCGGATGCAATTCCTCCACTGTTCTTGAAGAAATGCGGTGCTACACTCGCATCGCCAATTTCATATATTTTCAACCACTCTACAACCGGATATTTCCATTAGCATGGAAAAAAGCTGTCATTGTCCCGATCCACAGAACTGGCAACTGTAACCTCGTTTCAAACTATCGAGGTGTTTCTTTACTTTGCAGTCTCAGCAAAGTTTTTGAAAAATTGGTGCACAACGTTCTCTATAACGCAGTCTCGCCATTCATCTCTGAAAACCAGCATGGATTCATGAAGCGCCGTTCAATAACCACAAATTTGATGTGTTATGTATCCACTCTGACTAGCGTGATGGAATCGAGAAAACAGATTGACTCCATATATATCGATTTTGCAAAAGCATTCGATACTATACCACATATTCTCGTCGTTGACCAGTTGAGGCGCATGGGTTTCCCGGGGTGGATCACGGAGTGGATCTCCTCGTACATGACGGATCGTATCGCTACTATAATGGTTAATTCTGCCTACTCACGACCATTGTGGATTTCATCTGGCGTACCTCAAGGCAGTGTTCTCGGCCCGCTGATCTTCAACATCTTTGTGAACGACCTGGGAATCCTGTTGTCATCGTCCAACTTTTCGTTCGCAGATGATTTGAAAGTGTTTCGTGCCATCTCATCTTCCATGGACTCCGCAGTTTTACAGGAAGATTTAAATGTGGTGTTGATATGGTGCGACAATAATGGTATGTGGGTTAATAGTAAAAAATGCGAAGTTTTAACCTTCACTCGCGGCACCAATCCACCCATTTGTTGTTACTCGCTGGGGCTTGATCCTGTTGAACGAGCACAAACAATGTGTGATCTGGGTTTAATATTCGATTCCGAGCTTAGTTTCAACGAGCACATAGGAACAATAACCGCAAAAGCATTTTCTATGTTAGGATTCATTCGCCGACATGCCACTAGTTTCACTGACATTTACACTCACGAACGTTGTATTGTTCGTTAGTACGTAGCATTCTGGAATATGCTGCTCCGATCTGGTGTCCCTATCAGTTAACGCAAATCCTCGCGATTGAAAGGGTACAGAAAAAGTTCATCAGATTTGCTTTACGAAGGCTACCAGGAAGGGATTCAGTGAATCTACCGCATTATTCAGCTCGTTGTCAGCTTATAAATTTAGAAAATCTGTCTACCAGACGTAAAAACCAGCGAAGACTGTTTGTATTCGATTTAGTGCAGGACAATATTGACTGTCATGCTGTGCTCGAACGAATTCCATTTTACGTTCCTCCCAGACGACTCACCGTTATTAGCTATCCCTTCCCACAGAACTAATTATGGTCACAATAGTCCTTTCGACTCATGTCTTCGTGTGTTCAATGATGTACAGGAAGATTTTGATCTGGCAATGTCCAAAAAAGAATTCATTCGTAGAATTAGGAAATAACTCAAGAAATATCAATTATACAGTCTACGTATACAGTATACATTATACAGTATACAGTATACAGTATACAGTATACAGTATACAGTATACAGTATACAGTATACAGTATACAGTATACGAATCAATCGAAGATGGTGTGAATGAATAAATAAATAAACTTCGTCGTCTCAACGTAGTGTTACTTGCGTTATTTTCATTAATAATTTTAAGTTGTGATTTCTATGCCAAATAACACGCCTTGAATTCATTCTGAGTGGCAAGCTCTAGAATACGTGTGGCCACAGTGCAAGACGGAGGAAATTTTTGTGACGAAAAATACTCCCGACCAGAACGGGAATCGAACCCGAACCCCCGGCATGTTAGGTTTGTTGCTAACCACTCGGCCGCAGGAGCACCAAAAAAATGGTCATGTCAAATTTCAAAATCCGACCATTTTTTTTTTCCAAAATATATATTTTTATAAAGGCTCATATGGCGTTAGCCTCACGGGGCCGGGAGTTCAATACAATTTTTCTTATTATCTATGTTAGTAATATGTAACCGATTACTCGCGGTTGGCTCGAGGTTAGTATTACAAGTGTTTTCGTAATTGGGATGTTGCTGTCTCCAATGCTCTGTACGTGTGCCCGACACGGGATACTTCCTATTGGGATGCAGCTGACCATTAATCAGCAACGCCCCCCTAGTCTGTACCTCATATCTAGCGTGGTGCGTCTTTCTCGACTCGAGGAATCCAGGATAGAATGGTCACTATCGAGGTGTTTCTTTACTTTGCAGTCTCAGCAAAGTTTTTGAAAAATTGGTGCACAACGTTCTCTATAACGCAGTCTCGCCATTCATCTCTGAAAACCAGCATGGATTCATGAAGCGCCGTTCAACAACCACAAATTTGATGTGTTACGTATCCACTCTGACTAGCGTAATGGAATCGAGAAAACAGATTGACTCCATATATATCGATTTTGCAAAAGCATTCGATACTATACCACACATTCTCGTCGTTGACCAGTTGAGGCGCATGGGTTTCCCGGGGTGAATCCGACCATGTATTGGTCCAAAAATGACCTGTGAAAAGTTTCAGCTCAATTGGACATGATTTAGGGGTGTCTCAAAGTGCTCATAGTTTAGATTTTTGACGTGGGGCTGCGTCTAACCGGAGATATGGGGGTAAAATGAAAATCTAAACACTGAGCAGGAAATAATGAAAGATTTCGAACGCTTATAACATGTCTATTTTTTCATAGATCGCAAAGATGTTTGCGTCAATTGATTGGAAATATTTCTACGCATCTATCACAAAAATGGATGAGGAACCTTTCGTCAATAAACTTGGCCTTTTATTCTTAATCGCGGTTTTTAATCGGTCCAAAACTTCACAATAGTGCGGTGAGGAAATAGGCGTTCGGCGGTCAACGATTCGATAACACTAAAGAAATTCGTGACGCAGTTAAGCATTGACGCAGTACTTCAAAAAGTTGGACGCTACGCACTTCGCGTTTGGAATAAAAAAAACTCGTGCCTCGCTATGAAAAATGTCTCGAACGTTACGGCGATTACGTAGAAAAATAGAAAATAAAACTCGATTTCTGAGGCATTGAAACTTATTTTATGAACGACCCTCGTATGTCCTTTGTTCGAATAGCTGTAGTATAACGTGATCAACTCGATATCGATGTCAAGCAAATTCGAGGTTCGAGAAGTACGTACTCATGAGAGATGCAATGATTTCAGAGGGAAATGTAACATTTTATGATCGTTTGATAATTCTTCCGTTCACATATTTTGGTAGCCATATCCTAGGCATCATGCCAAACCATCAAAATTATATTTGAACAATTTGTTTGAATGGAACAATTTTCGAATTCAATTGAATTCAACATATGCATTTGCTTTGTGAGTGAAGAATTTGAACAAATACCATGTAAGATCAATTCGTACATTGATATTACATGGTACTTGTTCAAATTCTTCACTCACAAAGCAGCAAATACATATGTTGAATTCAATTGAATTCGAAAATTGTTCCATTCAAACAATAATTTAAACAATACAAAGGATGACTAACCCAATTTATTCCCACGTCAACCTTGCGGTTATATCATAGATATAACCCACCCATTTTTTGATCTTCGCATTTTTAAGTCATTTGGGATAGTAAAAAATTTACGATTTTCCAAATTTCATGTACCAAGAGAGTCAATTGAATCCTTCTGTTAGTACTTTGTCAATTTGTTTCATAACACTATTGAAGGTAACAAAATAATTATTTTTTGTTCATTTAACGTTTTAATTCTGACAACAACTAAAAACCAGTTGTATGTAGAATCTCCAAGTTATACAGCAAGATCGTTTCCATCATTGTATGCCATGGCCTCAAAAGGAAAAAAAACTTTCAAAATTAACGAAAAACAACTCCACATCGAGCAAATACTCGTCAGCTATGAATGAGGCTAAGTTGGAAGTGCAAGCAAATTAAAACTAGTTGCACACGATCATCAGAAGCAGCAGCTGCTGAGGCAAGTAGTTCACAGTTAGGCAAAATAACCCTCCAAATGATGTGCACTTCTCGTGTGTATTTGTACCGATGAAGGCGGGGAAGGATTTCCACGAGCAACTCATTTTCGACTGTGGCATCCTCCAGCAGTGGCCGGGAGGACGGAAGGGCGAGGTTTGGTCCTGCCGCTGGGAAAAGTTTCAATCGTTTTATTGAATTTTATTATTTTATCCTATCAGCGAGCCAGTCTAGTTGGCAGCAGGACCCTGTCGGAGATGTTTCTCTTCGGCAGTGCCGAGTTCTTGTTCTCGCAAACTGTGTGTTGTTAGTTTTGTTCGTTTTTGTGACTGCATTTGAGAGCCCTCGAACCCGCCTGGGTGGGAGAAGTTTTAGAGTGTATAAATACATATTCAGCAACTGTTAGCTACCGTTGTTGGTACGGGCGCATTGCCTTTGCCATCCATTATTTATGACGAGATTTCTGCCATTTCAGATCTCAATGTTGGTACTTGCAACAACCTGAAGGATGGGGAAAGTTATATTTTGGCAGGATCGGAGAAAGACAGGGTTGTGTACACTATCGAAAAGGATTTGTTTTGGTCGGAGAGGACATATTTTGTGTTCTCGATGATGATTCCATGTTTTGGGGCATTGCAACACATTCTAAATGGAATCCAGAATCGGACAGAATTGTGGTTTTATCACACACACACTTTTGACACGAACTCAGTCATAATGAAACAGATAATAAGAAACAGCTTAAATATAGATCATCTTAGTGGATTGCTGGCATTATTGAACATTAACAAACAAGTATCGTATAACAGGGCGATGAATAGTCGAAACATAATTACACAGAAGTCTATTTAATTTTAAGTTTGTGATGGGAAAAAGAAGTAAAGAACTAGGCAGAAGATTTGAATATTAATTGATTGTATACTTTGGAGAGATTACAGAAATATTCGACACAGACACACTAGCTCGTTACACCGATAGGATAATTCCTCTCAGAAGGATAAAAACGCCACAAGGAGGATTGCATCTCACCGTTTTGTATAAGATTGAATTCAGGCCTGATAGACATGAGGTAAACTAGCCTTGATAGTGTTAATGGACTGAGATATATAACCATATGTACGAAGAAACATCTGTAAGATGGCCGCTTATAGCACATGTGGCTTTGATACACGTTGTAAAGAGAATTGTATCCAATATATGAATTAATTGCGGGTATTCAGAATATGAAAGATAATCAAACTCCATGTCAGGATGTTTTGGTATAATTTCTTATGACATTCGACCCTCTGATAGGCAGTTTCCGGACGCAAAAATCGAAGAAAGTCCAATTACCATCACCAATTGCAGTAAAACTTTTGCGAAATACCTCAAATTTAAGTTCTGATAGCAAAGAAAAAAAGAAATAGATTTGCAAATTAATTTTATATATTTTTCCAATCATATTTTTCCAAATAATCATATTTTAGCATTGGATTCCCTCTAAGTATCTAAAAATGATTCTCTCTAAATGATCTAAATATTGATCTAATATTTAGAAGATCGGATTTTGAGTTTTTTTACAACTTATTTTTCGAAATTTCTTACTTCAAAAACTATAAGATCTACAAAATGTTAGTTCAAGAATGAAATGTAGGGAATTATTCATGTTTTCATCAGAAAATATCAAGCAATTTCAAGCAAACATGACTAAGGCGAGAATTTACTCTCAAAAAATTATAGGAGGTTGTGTCCAAGACACGACCGCATTGTTGACGTAGAACAACGCTGTAGTTTAATTTAAGTCGCTTGTTTATAAATGCGAATATTATTTGATGATTCATTCTTGTCCTCGTAGAACAATACATGCTCAAGATAAGTGCAGTTATCATCCTTTGTGGAGAAAGTTTTGCTATTGACATGCGAAACCAAATCACACACAAAATTCCAAAAAGACATTTACTTTCTTGGTGACTAAATAAACGAAATAAACTCTATCTGTTAATCTCAACAACCTCGAAAAGAATAGCACTGCTTCATTACTATCAAGATTAGCGCATATGCAATCCTAGTTGAAGTGTGTTTTGCAACTGGCACGCGAACCCAAATAAATCAATAACTTATTATAACTTATAGTATAACTTGGTATTCCCAAATAATTTTTTGGTGCACAACATTAACACCTGCTTCACCATAGCGTCAGTTCAATGCATTGATGCAATGTCAAAGGCACCGACGAAGCCTCTATGATGACGAGAAACAACCAATGTCAACTGCTCGGAAAAAGGCTGAGCGCAAATATTTCCCTCCCGTTATCTCCCCTCCTTGTCGCCACGTTCGGATCGACATGTTCAACCGCAACAGCGCAATATGTTAAAACGCACGCACACAAATATACATACATCGATGGCTTGAAGCAATTGAATATGCACACACTTATCTCCGTTTTGCGCTCTTCTCAACAGAAGCCCTTTTTGTTAATATTGCCGGTCTAGATCAGCTTTGCTGTCATCCTTTGTGGAGAGAATTTTGCTACCGTCATGCGAAACCAAATCACAGACAAAATTCCAGAATATTTATTTTCTTGGTGAGCTGACGATAGCCTAGCTTGATGATTCCCCACACAATTGTGTAGCTCCTTAATGCAATGGCGTCAGTCTGATGCAATTATTGCAATGCTAGAGACATCAGAGAGTCGGTAATTTGGTCGCGTCCACAGCTCAATCCGAAACTAAGACATGTTAGACTTTCAACTTCTTTAGTTCATTCGTCGCTAACCTTCAAAAAGGCATTTGGAAAACTATACTTCTTCCTCGTATTACTCCTCCACTCCTCACCGTCCAGCTCGCCCAGCAACGATGTTGTTCAGTCGGTGTCCTCACGAAGAATGAAAGTTTGCCTCAGCGAGATCCACTGTTTATACTGTAGGCAAATATTCCCCTTCGTTCTTCTTCTTTTCCTTTGTTCACGGAGACTTTAAGTCTTACGATTTCCCCTTCGTTGCTCGTTATTGACAACTCTGTTCGGGAAAGTACACAAATGGACAGAACAAATGTATAGGAAAATGGAACCGCTTATAGTTTTCATGAATTTCAACCATTTACACACCATGGGATTGTAATGTATAGCATATCAAACAAATCTTAGGGAATTTCTGATTCGTTTGGTATGTAAATCGCCAAAATCCGTTTGCAGCAAAAATAGTTATTAACGTTAACTTTATTTCATAAAAACGTGACCTGTTTTCTGATTTGGAACCCATAATGAAAGACGTAGTTCTACGTCAAAATGTAACGAGTAAAACATTATTTTTTCAGGGGTGTCCATTAGGGTGCCAATGAATGTATGGGAAAAAATCGACCCCAAAATTTCAAAAAGTTTGTCAAAAATCTATTTTTCAGGCGGAAAAACAACCAACCAAACCAACAAAAAAAAACATTTTTTTATAAAAATATAATTCGAGATAACTGTAAATCTCGACGAGTAATGCAATTTTAAGATATATAATAATAAGACCGATTAAATGGGCTTCGACATTTACTTTATTATTACACAAATTTTTGTTGTCTCGCCTTAACGCTACGGAGGATCGGTTCGAACTGAAAAACTAATCTGCTGTTCCCTACCAGTGGTTCCCTACAAGTGGTGGTTTGAAATGGTGCGTGGCTGGAGGTCTATTGGCTAACATCTGTTTATCCTTCAATTGGTTGTAGTCCGTTCGCTGCATGCTCGGTGTAGGTACTTATGTTGTATTTATGTTAATGGGTTCTGGTGCACTCATAACTATATGGCATCATTTTTTTAAACACCTCGATTCCGGTGATTTTTCGTTTTTCAAAAAAACTCTTTTTTTAACGTTTGTGACACCAGTAAATGAAGTCCGAATGAGATTATATTTTGCACAGGGTATATTATCGTGCAAATCAATATTTCGTAGCAAGTTCTGAATGAAAAATTGAGGTAACTATTTTTATTGGCACCCAAAACCATACTTTTCGTTTCTTATTTCGAAAAACTCCCAAAATGTAGATTTTTGACAAAAAAAATCGAGATGACACTAGATCTCGACGATTCATGCAATTTTGAGACATTTGGCATCAACTTTCAAGGATGGAAGGTCTTGTATTAAAGAAGCTTTAAACTTTTGCAGTTCATTCGTCTCTAGCCTTGAGAAAGGCCCTTTGAAAACTCTACTCTATTTACTCCAGCGCTACCACCTCCACCCTCTTGCCTTGAGAAAGGCACTCGATCCCTCGCCGTCCAGCTCGTCCAGCAACGATGTTGTTCAGTCGGTGTCCACACAAAGAATGTTCAATTTTGCAATACACTGGGGTTTTTTATAAGCAGAGAACTATTGTTCAATGAAATGTGAAAAGATACCCTCATTTGAATCAATCAATCTTGGTTACAGGCTTAAAAATCCATGGTGGGACAGTTATGCCTAGAATATCAACATGGGACAATTGAACTTGATGTTGCAATAAGCAATACGTTTTTTTTTGTTTTTTTCCGATAGATCTATATATATGAAAATGGATTTCTGTCTGTCTGTCTGTCTGATTTTTATGGACTCGAAAACTACTGAACCGATCGACATGAAAATTGGTATGTAGGGGTTTTTTGGGGCCGGGGAAGGTATTCGTGATAGTTTGAGACTGCCATACAAATGAAACACAAATTTCTGCATTAGCCGAGAATTAATCAAGCGAATGAAACCAAAATAGGCATAACCTCCGTTAGGGTGTAATAAATGTTTCTAAGGTGGTTAGACACTCCTCCCCCCTCTCTATGGGAGGCTACCATACAAATGAAACACAAATTTCTGCATTACTCGGGAATTAATCGAGCAAATGAAACCAAATCAGGCATATGGAAGTTTTAGGGTGCAATACATGTTTCTATAGTGGTTAGACACTCCTCCCCCCTCTCTAAGGGGGGGCTGCCATACAAATGAAACACAAATTTCTGCATTACTCGAGAATTAATCGAGCAAATGAAACGAAATTTGGCATGTGGAGGTTTTTTGGGTGCAATAAATGATTCTATGGTGGTTAGGTACTCCTTCCCCCTCTCTTAAGGTGGGCTGTCATATAAATGAAAAACAAACAAAAAACTCAAAAACACAAAACACAAATTTGGCATGTGAAGATTTTAGGGGACACGAAACGTTTCTATGGTGAATAGACACTCCTCCTCTCTCTCTAAAGGGAGAAGAGGGGAGGGGTCTGTCTTCATTCTATCATATTTTGTGTATCAAACATTTATTCCATGTAAAGAAACGTGTTATTTGCAAGTGGTTGAAAAATCTTGAACGAGAATTGTGTCTGAGAATAAGCTGATATTATAATGATGAGTTTTGGTAGAAGTGCTAGGAATTTTTTAGTAAAAGGTAGATTCAACGGGGCCGATTAGAAGATTAATCAATGAACAGTTTTGCGATTGGACTCATGAACTTGCGCTTAGTAAGAAAACGTGAATGTTCGAAGGTATTGATAACTAAAAACACATTTAGGGCGGGACGAAGTTTGCCGGGTCAGCTATTTATGCATAAAAACATCGTTTTATGAAGAAGGGAGTAATTTTCAATACTTTGCAGAATATAAATCTCGCTGTTATTAGGCATTCGCTAACAAGGTGTGCACGTGTTCTGTTGAACTTTTTTTTTATTTGTTTGAGAATTAGTTCATTCTTCTAAACCAGAAATGAGTACATTAGCCCTGCTGAAAGCATGACATAAAATTATTATACTTGAACCGACTTATTCGATATGGATCTACAAAAAATATATGTAGAGACAGTCATGAATAGTATATCAACATGGGACAATTGAGCTTGATGTTGTTTTTATAAAAGCTTGGAACAAACTACAATTTTTTTGTGTTTTTCCGGTAGACAAGGCATAAAAACATCGTTTTATGAAGAAAAGTGAAAATAGTCAAAAAGTAACATGGGACAACTATGCGTAGAACGGCAGTATAAAAGATAGAAAGTTGACGTCTTCGGCGAAAGTTAATATTTTAATAAGATCTAAAACATTGTCGAATACACTATATCACTATCTTGACTTTAAACAAAATTTGGATTAGTTGTATTTTTTTCAAAGAAAACATGAAAAAGTTGTTTTGAGAAAAACTTTTTCCCTGTAAAAGTACCCATCTTCCGATGTATGGACGACTTGTTGGAAATTATGAAGACTACGCATATAATTTTTTTTGAGAATTTTTGAAAAAAAACCTTTCTCAGAAAAATGAATTTTAATTTTTTGAATATTTTTTTTAGCGAAACTTTTTTTCAAAAATTTTTTTTACTCCCCTAGAAACGAAATGTATATCCGCGTACGCAATCTCATTTCTACGTCCATATAAAGAGGAACAAAAACATGATTTCTGATTCAAAAAAGAAGTCACCCCATCAATGGACGGTTTATTGTTTACCCATCGTGAACTCAAACCAACGAACTTAGACATTTATCAAGTATGCTATAAAGGTCCTTGGGTTAGTATTAGTAAATAGCGCACACACACACTGCACACTATTTTATACGTGTGAGTAATTTTCGTGTACGATACAATAGAATCTAGCTCACCTGTAGCGTATGTCAAACCACGTTGAACTCAACCATCGATGCATGCACACGTACATGGGAGAGAGAAAGAGAAGAGCGAATTCATTTCGAGGGAAGCCACTTCATAATTCAATGAGGACAATTTGACTGGGAAGAATGAAATGATATAGTCGAGTCAGTAAAGGGAGATAGCGACTAAACGCCCGACTGACTGTTTAGTCGTTTTGGCGAAGAAACTGCGTGAAGAAGCCAAAATTCATTACTAACTGACTACGGATATAGTCAGTCAGATAGTCTCAGCTGACTATGACTATGCAGAGCCCTGCTCGTAACCCTTGGCGTCAGAGATATGGATGTTACCACCACGCCAGATCACCTCCACATCTGCTGATTTTGGATATGTTTGAAGAATTACATCGTTAAACTCTTTGATAATGATTTGGTGGCCCTGAAAAGGGCCGTTTTGTTTGGTTGTTGGGTATTGTTTTTCTGATATTTCTTCACTTTTCCAATTTTTTTCGCTGTATAAACTTTCCTTGGGTGAAAATGAACGCAACGAAACAGACAGCTTAAACCAACAGACCCGTTCTCGAGCAAGAACACACCTTGGTTTTTATTTACGAAAATTGGAATACATCGTTTCATATATCAAGTCATTTTTAACACAACTGCTACCATATACAATTTTACACTTACACTTGTGCTAAATTGTTCACAATACACGATTGGTGATTGATGTGAAATTTCATGAAGCAACCAACATTTAAGTTCCAAATTTAAATTTTATTTGCTAGAATTGATCGTATCACTCACCTTACTTGCAATACATAAATGCCTCTTGCTTTCATGTATTTGAAATGTCGATTTCCCCCAGGCAGCTTGCTTTTGATGTCTCTGTTAGGGACCCGCCGCATGTGTCGTCAATTTCGACCAATCAGAAGTGGGTATTTTCATTAGGATAGGGGTTGAATATTTTCAATTGTTCGATAGGTAATTTCATGACACATATTATATTCTTCGATATAAAAAATTGTTATGGAGTGCCGAAATCAATTGACGCAAACATTTCATCAATTTCCATTATGAAATGACTGAGCGATAAGCGTTTGAAATTGGACAATTTTTACGATGTACTCGATTTTCGATTTTCAATTTGTACCCTTTTAAAAAAGTAGTCTAATTTTTTTAATATTTCAAGAATGTAAAGTTGCATAAAGACCCATGTGTTTACACCCACAACGTTTCGCTACTATCTGAGATGGTGCTGCCAACGGCCAGCCGAGTTGGCCATTGGCAGTCTAATTTGGGCAACGCATGAAAACAACAAAAAATGACACACGCCCATACAGAGCCACTCTCGCCAGACGGCTTGACAATCGACCCAATGCTCTCATCGAATAAAATTGCACCGATGTTTGCTCTTTATTCCATTCTTTCATTCTTCCATTGTTCCTATGTATCGTGCAAACCTCTCAGCATCAGGAAAGAATGTTGGCTGTCCGGTCTCTGGATTGAGATTTGAACGAACGAATGTGATGAACTATAGAGGTTCTAAGGACTGTTATTTTCAGATTCAGAAATGGGAATGAAGGAAGGTCTTGTATTATAGAGACTTTAAACTTTTGCAGTTCATTCGTCTCTAGCCTTGAGAAAGGCCCTTTGAAAACTCTACTCTATTTACTCCAGCGCTACCACCTCCACCCTCTTGCCTTGAGAAAGGCACTCGATCCCTCGCCGTCCAGCTCGTCCAGCAACGATGTTGTCCAGTCGGTGTCCACACAAAGAATGTGGCAGAAATGGGTTATTTATACTCAGTTGAAAACATACGATGCTTACATTGAAATTTTTCCTCTCTCCACATCGCTTGTAGAACTAACACTGTGTTGGATTCGAAGTGGTATATGAATATTGTTACTCACCGATGCATAAGTACACACACACACACACACACACACATCACTTCTCTTTTGATGTTCATTGAGTCAACACCATTTGCTGGCGAGCGTCATACGGAAATTAACTGTCTTTCTCAAGACATGGAGAGGAGTTTGGAAGAAAGTGGCCCACAAGAGCATTTCTCATAGTTATAATTCTAGAATGCTAAAATGCTTCCAATTTTGTCTTGTTTTAACTGTTTGCGGATTAGGGAATCATAGTTTACAGCATATCAAACAACTTTTAGAGAATTTCCGTTTCAATTGGTGTGCGAATCGTCAAAATTCAATCGTAGCAAAAATAGTTTTTACACATTACACAGTTGCCATTCGCCAGTATTCCTTCTATACCATTACATATGGTACATTCACACAGTAGCCATTTAGGCGTAAGGGTATTCTTTCTGTTCTTCCATTATCCAGTTGGACCACCGGACAGCGGGGACAGTTGTTTGATCATTGTTGAGTTATTTATAGAACAGTAGCCCGATGTGTCTGGCAGAGCAGAGCAGTTGTATGGATGAATCGATCTTATTTCGACCGTGGATCGATCTCCATCGCTGATGATTGTTACGTGGACGTAGCTATTCTGTAACAACACAAAGATGGTCAATGAGGGCCCTGAGTTTTGAACTCACGATCGATCGCTTACTAAGCGAACGCGCAACCAATGTGGCTACGGAGACCCCCTGAAAAAAAAATAGTTATTGACGAACTTTATTTTAGAAAATGTGACCTTTTTTCAGAGTGTGTACTCTTATTGTAAGACGTAGCCCTACATTTAGTGAACCAAAAATGAATACTAAACGAACGGTTTACGGCACACAAACGACTCAATTCGTTTGTGTTTATTATTTCGAAAATTTATATCGAAAGCTAACGCTTATCGTAATATCGTAATTGTCGAAATACTAATGATCAGCGCACGCTTGCAGTACATAAAACCTATCACTCTTCATCTCTAGTCCACTGAAGCGGCAACGCCTACGCAACTTGATGTGAACACAAAATTAGTTCGAATCACCGAACGAATCGAGCCAGATAAGTGAATATTCCGACGAGATGGTTATATCCTCCGGGGATGAAGTAAATTGGCAATAAGGCAGAGATAAATCAAAGTGAAGCCAAATATTATGTCTGCAAATGTCTCGAAACCGAGATTCGCCTTGAGTTAGTTTGATGTGAAAAACATGGAGCCAAATGCTGTTGACCTGACTGATTTTTAAATATTCGGAATTAATTCACATAAAGTAAAAAATATTTATATGCCTAAAAATGGAGTGTTATCCTAGATAATGCGAAATTTAATGCGAACGAAAAAAAATGTCATTCATTATGAAAGAATTCTCGACGAAACTCGGCAAGTCGTACAATGGAGAGTCCATCGTCCATAAACAGGCGCCACCTACGACGACGATGATGCTATCAGTGTCTATAAAAATGATCCCCAAATTAGAATGGAAATGAAGCATAAAAATCCATCGGTTTTGGGATTTCCACCCTCCCGGCACGAAACACAAAGAAGAAACACTCTCCGCCCCTCGCGAAGCAGGATTCCACCATTGCTAAGCCATGACGTGGAACATAAAAATTAAATGAAAGCCAAGATAAAACCATGCTCCGGATGGTTCGCTTCGAAACTAAAATAACACTCGGTAAATCATGATTATTGGTCCCCGCTTTCGTTAACCAAATGGATTGCGCGCTGATTTCGGATCGCGCCCGCTTTAAGGCTGGAGTTTGCGGCCACCGAAGCACTTCGTATCGCCCTTTAAAGTTTCATTATAATTTAACGAGACTTCATTTTCATATACTCTAATTTTAATTTCAACCCGAGCAGCTGTACTCCGGCCAAGGCACAGACTGCGGAGCAAAAAAAAAAAAAAGATCGAAACTATTCATAATGCGAGAACCTTCGTCCCTCGTTAAACTTTTTAATTTGCCACTTTCCCTGATATCTGCCGGTGCCGTTTTGCGGTGGATATCCCCCCGAGATAACATCATCAGTTAGCCCACTCCCGTTCGCAAAGTTTGCTGGTGAAGTTGGAACTACGTGTGGGAACGGACCATTGACTGTCATAACCATAACCGATGTGTGTTTTTTCCATTTTTTTTTTCGCTGGTGTAGGTTTGAGTTGAAGGAAAACTGTATTAACGTCCGCTCAGCGATTCTCGGAGGGGAATTCTCACTTTAGCTAGTCAATGTTCGAAGGACGAAACGGTCATCTGTTCGCGTTTAATGACGTTTCACACCTCTAATTTCAATTATTGAACTGTTGCAAGAATTCTACATAAACATCATTGATGAACATTTTTAATTATTTTATGTGGAGGCGATCTGGCGTAGAGGTAACATCCATACCTCTCACGCAGAGATCACGAGTTCAATTCTCACTCCCGACATTCTTCCAAAAATGGAAGTAAAAGTGACGAACCAACCGAATTGTGTTGAAAGTCACTATAATATAGAAAAAAAAAGTTATTTTATTATTAAAAAATGAAATACATGTAGTAAAAATACTATCCGTACAACTAAAACTTCATATTATTACCTCCAAGAACGAACACTTAAAGTTTCTGTGGGCAGTGTTGAGTCAGGTAACAGTCTCATCATTGCTGGTGTTCCTCATGTTAGCCTTCTGGGACCTTCGCTACATAAAGTTTTCACGTCAGACTTCCCAAATCTTCCAGCTGGTTGCATATTTTTTTGCGGATGATACTGCAATTACAGTTAATAAAATTGACAAATGAACTTCATAAATGTCTTCATTTCGTACACCAAATCATGGGAATTAAAAATTAATGCTCCGTAAACTGACCACCTTTCGTCACAGACAGTCTTCCAAGCTAATACCAGCGCCTAACTGTAAAGTGGTCCTCATAGGTCACTTATCATGGCATAATTATTGATTACAAAATAATCTTCAATCATCATGTGGAAAGCACAATTTTAATCAAAACTTTATGCAGGAAAACCTGTCTTTCTTCGAGGAATCGTAAATCGAAAAATCGTACAAAACTTCGCCGGTAGCTTTGACAAACGATCTTCGCTACACAATTTAAAAAAAAAGTGCAATGGAAAGAGGCCGAATGAAAAAAAACTATGAATGGGTTATACCTATGATATAACCGCAAGGTTGACGAAGGACTGCCGTTGGCTTAGTAATCAATTGTATTTCTTCAATTAGCAAGAATCCCACCTTGAATGTTTTTCCTATGGGTACGATATTGCCGCTGCGTAGAGCTATCTTTTGTGTGTATTGATTAGATTATTGATTAAACTAGTGAATGAATGAGACTACAGGGTTTTCCAACTTTAAATTCCGAAAGTAAATTGAAATAAAAAACACTTAGAATTCGAATTTCGATGAAACTTTTATTTCAAATTAAAGTTTGGTTTATGCCATTATCATTCAAATGTCCACCTAGGGCTTCCTCGCACACCTTGATCCGGAACAGGTAAATTTCGATGACTTTTCGGCACATATGGGGCGGTATCTCGGTCATAACTTCACGAATGTTGTCTTTCAAATGTTCAAGAGTTTGCGGAGAGTTGGCATAGACACGGTCTTTCGCATAACCCCACAAAAAAGTCTAGCGGGTTCAAATCGCATGATCTGGACGCCAAAACGCGAAATTATGCATCCCTCAAATTTCGTTCGCAATATGGCCATGTTCGGTCGTGTTGTGTGGCACGTGGCGCCGTCCTGCTGAAACCACATGTCATCCGTATCCATATCTTCAATTTGTGGCAAAAAAATTATAGGAGGTTGTGTCCAAGATACGACCGCATTGTTGACGTAGAACTACGCTGTTATTTTATATAAGTCGCTTGTTTCTACCTTCGGATATTATTCTATAATGCTGTGAAATTTTAGAAACAACTGCTTAGTAGAATAATCTCTGAAATGATTTTTTCATTGTAGAATCAGTTGACGATAATTGATTGATGATTCATTCTTGCCCTCGCAAAACAATCGTATGTCGCAATTTATTTCATGTCAATGCATTGAAATTTTACCTCGAAGGCTATTCCGGTGGCCTTTTTCGAAATTGACATAGACTCGACTACAGTCGATTATATACATGTTGCACAGCACCATTATTCCATATCTCATAACTACATCAATATATCTTTGGCACCGCATGTAAACAACAACAATGACAACACTTGCAAGTATCAAATTGCCTCAAAGGAATCACACCTCTAGATATCGTTCGTACAAACTAAGCGTAAACCAAGCGCCAAACAAGCGTTCACCATAGCATGCATACAGAGCCATACATTGGTGGCTTGAAACTACTAGCAATATAAACATTTCTCATCATTATGCGCTATTCTCAAAAGAAACGCTTCTGTTTATATAACTGGCCTCGAAAAGAGTTGCATTACTTTCTCATGCTCGAGAGAAGCGCAGCTGTCACCCTTAGTGGAGGAAGTTTGCTACTGGCAAGCAAAACCTAATCACATACAAAATTCCAGAACATTTACTTTCTTGATGACTAAACAAGAGAATAATAACAACCTCGAAATCAGTAGCAATGCTTCATTATGATCAATATTAGCGCAAATGCAATCCTAGTTGAAGGCAGTTTTGCGACTGGCACGCGAACCCAAATAACTTATAACATTCCAGTAAGACATTCAAGATGCTTGGTATTCCCAAATATTTTTTTGGTGCACAACCTTAACGTCTGCTTCGCCATAACGTCAGTTTAATGCATTGATGCATTCTCAAAGGCACCAACGAAGCCCTTATGAAGACGGAAAATAAACAATGTTAACTGCTTTGAAAAAGACTGAATTATGCCACACAGCTTGTACTCTGCTGTAACACCCATCGATGCGAATTCGCTGATGAGTTTGTCAAGAGCGACCGCCTTCACCTCCAGTGGGGGAGCTTGATTTTGGTTGCTGCCTGGGCGTATACATTTTCGACCGACGCGCCGAAATCGCCTACTTCGCTGTTGTTCGATGCGGTGTCACATTCGCGAAGGCTCGGTTCAGTGCGAGCGCTTTTCACTGCACCAACACTGCGTGCATCATTAGATGACGCTTACGTCGAAATTTTATTGCCCCTGGCAATGCGTTCGTTTTTTGCAGGGCTCGAGCCTGCCTTCCTCTTCTTCTTGCTCATCGCACACTACTCGAAGCGTCCAATTTATGACGCGGAAAGAAGAACACACGATACGAATAACGCGAAAAACGAACAGAAAAATCAAACGACGATTTCCAAGTTGGATTACCACTGGTGGGGTCCAATCTTAGATCGAAGCGCAGCGAAAGCAAAGTGAACTGGATTACTCACCAGTCCGATGCCGAATGGAAGTTTGCTTCAACGAGATCCACTGTTTATACTCTAGGCAAGTATTCCCCTTCATTCTTCTTCTTTTCCTTTGTTCACAGAGAGTTTAAATCCTACGATTTCCCCTCCGTTGGTCGTCGATAATTTGCTCATTATTGATATCTCTGTTCGGGAGGGCACTCAAATGGACAGAACAAATGTATGGGAAAATAGAAACACTTAAAGTTTGAATTTCGATGAATTTTAACCATTTACTAACCAGGGGATTCTAATGTATGGAATATTAAACAAATCTTACGGAATTTCCGATTCGTTTAGTATGTAAATCGCCAAAATCCGTTCGCGGCAAAAATAGTTTTTAACGTTAACTTTATTTCATAAAAACGTGACCTGTTTTCTAATTTGACACCCTTAATGAAAGACGTAGTTCTACGTCAAAAAAATCGGTTAACATGCGGCCATAGCGCTCACCATTCACAGTTACCGTCTCGCCGTCATCATTTTCAAAGAAATACGGCCCGATGACTCCACCAGACCATAATGCGCACCAAACAGTGACTTTTGGCGGATGCAATGGCCTCTCAACAATCATCAAGAAAATTTGATGCGAAAATTCAGCATTTTGCTGCTGTTCACGTTCACCCAATCGATGTATGTCCGACGCATTCCATGGTCACCACGCTCTAATTTTTGTACCAGTTGGACTTTATATGGATGTAGGTGCAAGTCCAAATGCAAAATTCACCGCAATGATGTGTTTGACAAGCCCAATTGCTGAGCACGCCGTGGAATCGAATCATTCGGGTCATCCTCCACACTGGCAGCAACAGCAGCAATATTTTCGGCCGAACGCACATTACGACGACGCATAGGTTTCACAATATCCGCTACGGATCCAGTTTGTTCGAATTTACGCACTACATTAGCGATTGTGTGCTCTGTAGGCCGTCCATGACGACCAAAATCCGTCCGTAATGCTCGAAAAACATTTGCCGGTTTTTCATCATTTTTATAGTATAATTTAACAAAATTAACACGTTGTGCGATGCTAAAACGATCCATATTGTAAAATGGCAGACATGCAACTAACGATATGACGCTTTGGTTGACAGCTATGGAAAACCCTGTATTAACGAATTCGATTGCAAACAAATCCCAATTTAAGTCAATTCATGCATTATGGAAGTAGTTATCGCAGCAAATAGTTATCAACATTTTGCCTAAGCATCAAACGGTATGCGTAGAAGTTCAGTGAGCTGACGAAATGGAGAGATATATTTTAATACAGTCTTGAATAATCGAGCCAAAGCGCTGCTTTTGTACCCACTTTTGTAAACCGCAATGGCAAAACGAATTCCGGAGTGTAAAAATACATGGGGGTATCATAGTATTGCCGACATGAATGTATCTGCAATGCCGATTTTTCCAACTTCTTGGTTTCGGAATCTGTATTGGGAAAACACATTCCGGTTTGCAAAAATGCAAACGAGTTTGCATCTATATTGCCAATTCCCTCAGGCTTCATGTTTTTGAAATCTGTGTTAGGGAAACGCTCCAATTTGCAAAAACGCCTGCAGTATCTGAATCATGCATCTATTTTGCAATGCCGATTTCCCCAGGCTTCATGATTTTGAAGTCTTTGTTAGGGAAACATTCCAATTTGCAAAAAACGCAAACGAGTACAAAAGTACCCGTTGCTTACATCTATTTTGCAATGTCGATTTCCCCTGGCTCCGTTATTTTGAAGTCTGTGTTAGGGAAACTTCCATCCATTCCAGCGATCGTACCTCAATCGTTGCGCAATCATAACTGAGTGGATTTCCGAGCGGCACTCGCTTACATCCGATTGGTGTGATTTCAATAGCCTGTTTTGAAAGCAATTTTAGGACTATTGAAACAAGTTTTTGGATCAGAAAGTAATAATCATATAACGTATAGACATTTTATCTTTCGAATGAAGTGTTTATCATACCATTTCGTTCGGTTGTTTAGGAGCTATTACCGCTCAAAATCTCGTTCTCCGGCGTAACGCTTTCGTTTTCGAAACTTTGAACTTACACCCCAGTATAGAAATGAAAGACGTAGTCCTACGTCAAAAGTTCCCTTAAAAAATAACTCAAATACTAATGATTCCGTTTGTGGTCACCGTTCGCATTCCTTCGTGTGTTCGCAGAAGGGTGTGTGCATAAATCGTGAACTAATCGAGCCAATTGAACCAAAATTTGCATATGGAGGTTTTAAGGAGTAATAAATGTTTCTTGGTGGTTCGACCTACCTACTCCCTCTCTGCCATACAAAAGAAACAATATTTTCTGCATAACTCGAGAACTTGTCAAGCAAATGGGGTCAAATTTGAGATGTGAGGATTTTTGGGTACGAGAAATGGTTCTCGCCCCCTACACCCTCTTGATAGGAGAGGGGTCCCATAAAAATATTACAGATATTTCAATCAAACATATTCCAATCAAACATGACAATTGAAAATTTTCGGAAAACTCTGAAGGAAAAAGGGAATATTCGTAAAATTAAATTCCCATATGTTCTACAATTACATATTGACAAGCGTTGTCAGTCCATTTAATGTTTACGCTAACGAAATTGATCTTTGTTCGAAAGTGGAAATAGATTTTGATGTGATAAAACGTACTCCAATATCGTCTCCTATCTATATAAATGAAAATGGATCGCCGAATGTGTTGATAAGAGCAAAACTCGATAAAGGAATTATCCGATTTAGGTCTGTCTTCAATCTATCATATTTTCTGCATCAAACATTTATTCCATGTAACGGAGAAACATGTTATTCGCAATCTCGCATGAGAATTGCCTCTGAAAATAATCTGATTTTAATAATGTCGAGTTTTGGTAGATGTACTGAAATTTTATAGTAAAAAATAATTTTAAGGGTAGATTAGAAGATCAATCAATGAACAGTTCTGCGATTGGACCCATGAACGTGCGCTTAGTAAGAAAATTTGGATGTGATAACGAAAAATAAATTTTGAGCGGGACGAAGCTTACCGGGTCAGCTATTTTTGTATATTTATGCAGCCATTCCATGCCAAACCGATATAGTGGTACCCAGATTTTCGTGAAAAGTGGTAGTTATGTTCCTTACCGCAAAATATCATACCCGTATTTTTTTTATTCTTTTATTGGAGTGCCCATTTCCTTTTAAGGGTGGTACGAAAAATCTATTTTTTCTCCTTTTTCCCAAAAATGATTTTTTTTTTCAAAAATTTATAACTTTTGAACTTCTGCTTTGATGAAGTTCAATCATTTTTATACTTGGGTTTCTCTGAGCAAACAATGAGGGTCAACCGATAAAAATAGAAATAGAAATAGAAAATAGAAGAGCAGCAACTGTCTCAAGAAGTTGTTATCACGTCACGCTGGAATGGATCGTATACATTTCGTATTTTGACTCACTCAAACATTTTTTTAAGTTTTCACACAAAGTAAAACAATGTTATAGTAAAATTGAGAAAATTTCCTACAATAATCATTACTTGGAAAATATTTTATAGTTAGATCGGCTTGTTGTCATTGAAATACTTGTCACCTCCTTGCCCGGAAGCGCATGAGATGGAGACAAAAAAGTTTATAAATTGTTTGGGCGTCGCGAAGAACCTGGTCGCTCGACCCATGTGCCCTCTACATGACGACGTCCAGGTCCGAAGTCTAGGCAACCGTTGATGATTTCCTACGTCACACCTACTCCACACAAAAGGTAAAACTGTGCGATACCATACAAATGATGACAAGGGTTTTAAATGTACTTACAATATTTATTTGAAATTCATGTTAAGTGTATCAGTGTATGTATGTCTGTGTAGTGTGTCTCCAATCAGGCTGGGCTGGGTATGTGGTCCTCTCCTCGATGAACAGAACGGAACGTGGCCAGGATGGAAGAAGGCTGATGTTAGCTGGTCTACTCAGCAATTGGGAGCGCGCAGCATGCCGGTTTTAAATTTTGATCCAGCAAATAAGAGGCCTCGTCTTTCTTCACTGGCTCCTTTTATATCCTCGAAATTGAGTGACCAGCTCACTTCTTGGGTTCCAGTTCTCTAGAGAGAGTAGAGAAGATGAAATTATACCCACTGACCACTACTGATTCTCTTCCCAGCTTTCCCCAGCAAAAGTATGTTCTGTTGTGTAAGTGTTATGTATTTATATGGCAATCGACGGACTTCCTCAATATGTCGCCAAGGAACCTGGAAATCAGGTTACATACTTTTGTGAAGTGACTGTGAAGAACTATTGAATAATAATGATTAACTTAATTAATTTCAGTTCCGTTTCAGAGCATAAAAATGAACTTTCTTCTATGTCTGTCAACAATAAATGAGCGGAGATTCCAGAATATAGAATATAATCTTGTTTCAACTTCCGGTTTGCTAATAATAGTATTAAATGACAAAAAAACATGAAAAGCGATATGGGTATTGGGTGCAAAGGGTCCTACCAGCGGAAGTCGAATATCGTATTCCGATGTCATTTTGGAATCGAGGATGGTGACTTCCGGTTTGTTGAAAACTGATCTAAAAGATCGGAAATGGCATGAAATCCCACAATACGATCGGGAATGGTAGTGTTAGCATATATCCATGGGTGCGCGAAGAAGAATGAAAAAGGAGAATCATGTTTTGTAGTGAGCAAATAGGATTTGAGCGAAAGAGAGATAATATTAGAGTGAGAAGAACTCAGCCTCAGAGCGACGCTTAGAGTTGAACAAAAAAGTGCACACACAAATGCACACGCAAACGTCAACGGTCAAAGTAAACGTAAACGTAGAAGTTATCTTCAACAGGCAAACAAACGCGCACATGCGCACGGATGCATACATAGAGTTAATCAAAAGTTTCTGATAGCAAGTGCGTTCCCCCGGTGGTGAGCGCCGCCCGATGAGCCAGGCTTGTGCCAGCTATTGATGGCAAGCACCAGAGTGAACTGGTTTAATAGTCACGATATAAAAACTGGGGATCGGCTTAGGACCACCCCGACTTTTCCAATTAACACTTTATATAGCTTTTTTTAAAAAAAAATCACCATATTATTAAATTTTTAGCGTAGTGACACCTTTCATTTGATATTACTGAATTCGGTAAGAAGCACCGTTCCTGACATACAAACGGGGGTAGGTTCAGGATCACCGGTTACGTTTGAACCACCTTCCCCTAAAGAGTGGACTTTTGGAAGAGGAAGATGAAATCTTATAGCAAGGTGAGAAGTAAACAGAATAATAAAAAAAAACATAAAAACTAATATATAGCTTGCAATAATACGACGAAATTCTCATTTAATACAACTTATTGGTTGTGTGACGTGACAACGCTTTGTGGAGACTTTTTCGCACAGAGCGCGTTGTCACGTCACAAAATGCATACCGATTTTTGCAAAGTTCTTTTTGAAAAACTAAATACACAGAAATCCACGTGCATTTTTTGTTGACAAGTTTGTTCGTATTTTTTGAAACGGAGCTGAAAATACAGCATTAATGTTCAAAAGTCGGAAACCGTAAAAAGACAGGTGTTGTCACGTCACAAAAATATTGGGCTAGCAACAAGCGAATTCAACTGTGGAATATTCTCGAACTGAAGATTCTTATAGAAAATTTTCTCAATTTTACTTCATCATCGTTTATTATTTGGAAAACGAGTGATTTATACATGAAAGAGAGAAAAAAAAGTTTTAAGTTATTCAAAAAGTTGTCACGTCACATGGGTCAATACGACTCGACGATCCATATAAAGATAGGAAAATTGAGTAAGAAATAAAAGACAGAAAATATAGAAGGGTTCAATCTTTCGTAGCTTATTCAATACTAGAAGTGATGTTTCAAGAGATGACAAAACAGAATTCGAAACGGAAAAAATCAAAAGAGTTAAAAACACGCGTTCCCAAAATTGTACACATTCCACATTCAAATATGTTATGGTGGGGACATAAGACATTTAAGGATTCTTTTCAAAAATAAGTTGCTTTGAACATTTTTCCGGAACATCTTATTGTCTCCTATCACCCTTTTATGTCACCATTTACCGTGCATTTAGAGTTTTTATCTATTAGGTTCTATTAGGAAAGATTAAATCATCGAATGAAGTTTATGGTTTATGGTTTATATTTATTCGTAGAATTTATTTGTGAAAAAAAATAATATATGACCTTTGTTTAAAGGAGTATCAAATTCAATTTTGTTAAAACTAATCGTGGAATATTGTCTCAATACGGAATCCGTCCAAACTTTGGTGAGCCAGGAATTGCTTATGCACTCCCTGGAACCAATTCCTTAGATGACGCTTTGTTACTGGCGAAGACTTGAGGATGTCTTTTGATGAACTTTTGATATTTTCCCAAGGATCCAGGGTTGAAGTTGAATAGAGTTTTCATCTTTATAAGGCGCTCACATTATCCTACACAGATCCGGAGCCTTTTAATTGTAATTGGAAGACCATAACGAGCAGAATTTTCAATCCACTCCAAAAGAGTAGAGATGAACCAGCCTTTGGCTGAAAATCTCTTCAATAAAGAAAGAAATAAAAAATAAAAATCCACTCCAAAATCTTCCGTTTACAGGTTCTGACCCGGGAGGATATTTGTATTGAAGCTTGTTGCAAATCGTCTGTTCCGGTATGTTGAATTCCCGGCTCGCGGATCTCATCGATACTCCACGTTGAACAGAATCGATTGCTTTCTCCAAATCATCTGTGGAGTAGTGCTTCTTTTGGAGTTTACATTGGCTCATTCTAAAAAAGAAATAGATATATCGTCGCTTAACTATTGCGAAATTTCAATGCACGGTGAATCGAGAATTCTGTTTTATGAAGTATCCATTCACCGTGCATTTTTGTTTTGATGAAAAATCAATGTAAACACTATTTTCTTCTATATTCGATACGCAGCCTCAAAAAACGTATATGAAGCTGCGATTGTACGGTACAGGAGAAAAACCCATGCAACAAGTATTTTTAACTCTAAAATCTCAAAAACGTTTTTACCACTTTTCTTCGTAGGGACGCAGATGGAGAGTTAATTGCTTCGGATGTAGACAAACAAAAACGTCAAAACGAGACTTAAAAGGATTTTGATCGCAACTACGCCCCATATCAAAGCTTTTATACTATTTTTGGTAACATAAATGCAAAAGTGGGGTATTTTCCCACTATTTCGAAAAAATATTGGAACATATTTCGAAAATGCACGGTGAATGGCGACTTAACGGTACGTAGTTGCAGCATTTTTGATGCAAATATGGTCCCTTTTTTCAGTGGTTATCCCTCTCAGTGTCTCATTCGAATAGAAAGGTCGAAGTTAAAAATGTTTACTCTAACATCGCCAGTAGTCTTATTACTGAATTGAATACGCTCATAGTTTCAACTCATAAAATTAATCGATTTCACTTTTCAAAATTTTATTTAGATTAAAATGTGTAGTGTTGAGTATTATCCATGAGTGCAAAGATTTGTTTCGTTCAAAAGTAACTTTTCCAAAGGGGTTTGATTTCTACTGGGAACTTTGTTTGAAAAATGTAGCTCGAAAACGTTTGGTTGTATAGAAAAAATGTCTGAGAGAGAGAGTAGTAGGAGACGAATAAAGATTTTTGAATAACACAAAAAATGAAAAATAACGCTAATTTTAGAATGACTCAAAAACCACTTTTATTTAACAACTTGTTTGATTTTGAGAAAGAAATTAAACGATGAGAAATTTCAGAAAATTTGTTTACATCATCAACTTTTAGTGAATTTTTCAAATCTCAACTGTTCCAATAATTATGTATTTGGATGATATAGGAGTAGCGTTTATCCCAAATTCCTATTTTCACTATCATATAACCATTTCTGTGTTCAATTTTTTAATTTTTTTTAGAACGTTTCAATTATGGAAAAAATGCAGCTTTAAAGGTATTTCCCGAACATTCGGTATATCACCAGTGTCCGAAAACATTGACAAAGTTCATAGTCTTTTTGTTTATTCCCTCTAGATACTAGAACTAATTAAAATATAGGAGGTTGTGTCCAAGACACGACCACATTGTTGACGTAGAACTACGCTGTTATTTTGTTCAAGTCGCTTGTTAATAATTTCGGATATTATTTTAGAATGCTGCGAAATTTTAAGAACAACTTTTTAGTAGAATGGTTTGGTCGCCCTGGAATGGTTCTTTATTGTAGAATCAGTTAACGATAATTGATTATTGATTCATTCTTGCCCTCGCAGAACAATACACAAACAGAATGCATGTCGCTCTTTGTTTCATGTCAATACATTGAAATTTACCTCGAACGCTATTCCGGTGGCCTTTTTCGCAATTCACATACACTCGGCTACGGGCGATTATATACTTGTTGCACCAGCACCATTATTCCACATCTCATAACTACATCAATCTTTCTATGGCACCGAATGGAAAAAAACAACATTGGCAATATTTGCAAGTATCAAATACCATGCTACATGTTTTTTAATATTGTCTCAGTGGAATCGCACCTCTGGACATCGTTCATACAACGAAAATCAGCCAGCACCAAACAAGCGTTCAACATAGCATGCATACAGAGCCATACATTGGTGGCTCGAAGCGACTAGGAATATAAAAAATTCTCATCATTTTGCGCTATTCTCGAACGAAATGCTTCGGTTAGTATTACAGGGTAACTTCGATATAACGTACATTTCGCTTTAAAAATTGTACGTTCTATCAAATTGTACGTTATATCGAAGCATTATAAAGAACTCACAAACGTAGCCTATAATACATTATTGTGTTGCTGTTTTAGTAAAGTTAATGAATAAACTTAATTAGAAGACGAAGCCAGCCTGTTTCTTGACGTTTCCCTTCGTACTGTTGATTAAATATAGATTCATTTAGAATCCGGAATCACAAAACCAGCTGTATTTTGGGATTAATTAAAGGTACAACACATGTTTTAGCAACACAATACAGATAATTCATTGTTCTTCTAGAAAAAAAATTCAAAAAAATTTTGCTTTGTACTTTGGAAATGCGTACGTTATATCGAGTGACGTTATATCGAGGGTACGTTATCGAGTTTCATTACTTTCTCATGCTCGGGATAAGCGCAGCTGTTATCCTTGGTGGAGAAATATTTGCTACTGGCAAACGAAAACCAATTACATGAAAAATTCTGGAACAACATTTATTTCTTGGTGATTAAATAAACGAAATAAGAGTTGCATTGCTTCATTATGATCAAGATTAGCGCCAATGTCATCTTTGTTGAAGGCAGTTTTGCGATTGGCACGCGAGCCCAAATAATTAACAACATTCCAGCTCTATGATTTAGCTTGATATTCCTCAAATAATTATGTGGCGCACAACCTTGATGCCTGCTCCGCCATAGCGTCGGTTCGATGCATTGATACAATGTCACAAACACCAACAAAGCCCTTATGATGACGGAAAACAAGCGATGTTAATTGCTTCGAATAAATAAAAAGTCTGGATATTTGCCTCAGCAGAGATCCATCCTCTCTTGTTTACGTCAATTATCGCGACTGAATAATTTGCACCACCAAACAGTCGCCTTAATGGAACGGCGTCAGTTTGATGTTATGATTGCAATTGCAGAGACATCGGCGATTAAATAATTTGGTCGCGTCCATAGCTCAATCCGAAACGAAGACATGTGATGCAAAACAAGGAAAAACAAGCGATGTTCGTTGCTTCGTATCTAGAACGATACTGAAAGTTTGCCTCAGCGAGATCCAATATTTATGCTCTAGACAAATATTCCCCTTCGTTCTTCTTCGTTTTCTTCTTCTTTCTTTGTTCACGGAGACTTGAAATCATTCCCCTTCGTCGATCGCCGATAAGTTACTCGTTTTTAACGGCATCGGTAGGGAAGCTCACAAATGAGCAGAACAAATGTATGGGAAAATGGAAATGCTTCTAGTTTTCACCAATTCAAATCGTTTAGACACCAGGGAATTGTAATATAGGGTAGGGCGGGGCTAGTTGGTCATTTTTGAATAAATTTGGTTATAACTTTGTAGTACTAAGTTTTGCGTTAGAATGTTATATACCACAATGACGAAAATCAATTATTTGACATTTTTCTTTTATTTAACGTCTTTATATTTCAGAATAAATTGACCCACTAACCCCACACACGGGGTAAATTGGTCAATAATAGGCATGTTATTTTTGAGCAAATGATAAGCGTTTTTCCATTAAAAGTTTCCTTCATTATAAATAAATTAATTCAATCAAAACAAAAACAGTTAACTAATATCATGTAGCAAGTAAAAAAACAAATTAATGAAAATTTCAAACTCTCATCGTTGAAAATTAGTCAGACAATCTTTTCTAGCGATTTCGTCTCTCTTCCACTTTGTGGCAAACCAGAGATGCCAGGTTTGGAGACATGTCTTCATTTTGAAGACATTTGATTTTGTGAAGACATTTTGAAGACATTATGAAATATGTGAATACATTTTGAAGACATTATGAAATATGTGAATACATTTCAGTATGATAGTGACATTGAATTTCTATTATTTTGGCCCTACTATACAATAGATTAACCTAGATCTTTCAAACGACCACTTCACAAATCGAAGGTTTTCCGATTACATACCTTTTCTACAATTCGTTTCATGGATATGGTTTCACTTACAACCAAAATTTCAAAGCTGAAATAAACAAATAGAGTTATCACAGTTCCGTTTTTGTGTGAAGAACTTTCCTCCGATATTATGGTGAAGACATTTTCTCGTACCATGTCAAGACTTTTGAAAAACAAATCACCTGGCATTCCTGCGACGCACAACCGCTTGCATTTTTGCTTGCATTTGTTTTGATGACATTTGTACCGTTCGACCCAAAGTATATAGAAATAGCCTCCAGGTATGCTACATTAATCAATGCATTATTGTGAGTTCTGATATTCAATGTGAGCGTTTATTATATAATATTTAATGAAAATTTTACAACAAAAAATATAAATATGACAATTATATTACAAGTTGTTTGTGTGGTGGTTGCCTCGTTTCAAATACACTGGGTTTAGCAGTAAAACATATGCTTTCTATATTTGTTTTTAGCTTGCGTAATGAAACACGGCATACCTGTAAATTTTATATGCGTTGCTCTCAAACGAGCAATTTGTGTGGCCAACTAGCCCCTCTATATATGAAAAAGAATATTCATGAAAATTCAACAAAAATAATTTTGAAAGCGATTCCCATTAACACTTAAAGCTAATACGTACAATAAAGCTTTGTTCTACGTTTGAGCCGATTTTTTTCATGGTTATTAACCAGTTTTAGAACACATTTTATAATGCGCAAACCGTGAATGATTTTTGGCGAAATCGGAACCATGTCCGTATTTTTTAACCTACTTAATAAAAAGTTTTTCCGATTTGATTATTTTTTTGTATCAGCAATTAGCTATTTTTCATCCACAGATTGCTTATGTTTTGGACGCTCAGATTCCAAGATATCGTCACTGACCAACTTACCCGTATGACCAACTTACCCGTATGACCAACTAGCCCCGCCCTACCCTATAGCATAACAAACAAATCTTAAAGAATTTCCGATTCCTTTGGTATGTAAATCGTCGAAATACGATCGCGGCAAAAAAAAAATAATAACGTTAACTTTATTTCATAAAAACGTGACCTGTTTTCTGATTTAGCACCCTAATGAAAGACGTAGTTCTACGTCAAAAAATATTGCTAGAGGTAATGGTGATGCGTCTTCGAAGGGAATGCCAAGTACTAATAATTTAAATTCTTCATTGAATAGTGATAGAAATAGATACATACATCCCTTCAACCAAATGTATGTAAGTAAACAAAATACAACCATCCGTTGATAACCGTACTAGAATTGCAAAAAATGTCATTCGATGATGCAGAGCAACCACATTCACAGTTTTCGCGCCAGCAACTGAGCAACATGGCAGTTTACTCCCAAATCTAATCGGCACTTATTCAATTATCAACCCGCACTCGAATCGCGCTCAATTCCCGCAAACACAGATTTCTCTGTCCACTGGTGAATGAAGACAAAAAAAAATGAATCACTCACTGCGCTAGCTCAATTTTCAATTTTGACAATTTGCCGATGTGGCTGTGCGCAAGATTTGCATCAAAATTTCTACGAGAGCATTTGGGGAAAAAAAAGTTGAATGGTGGAACGAAGCACGGTACAATGATTCAGAGGCGAACGAAGCGATATATTTTATGTTGGCATATCCGCCGCTCTCTATCATCACGGTGCGAAACAATAATGGAAGAAGTGGTTCTCGGGTGTGTATTTCATAAAAATTCAAAATTCAATTTCACGCTGTTTGGCCATTTAAGATTTATAAAATGTTGTTCCCGCTTTTAGCTGGCGAGTCTTCGGTGGTGGCAATTGGCATGCCTATTTCTGCGGTGAATTTTCTAGCGTTACGAGAACTCAAGTATTTTCTCGATAAAATACAAGTTTGAAAGCATGGGGAACATCTCAATCCAACTTTTGTTAAAATTTAATTCAATATTTTTGAAACGATAAGCTGCTATAGAGGTATCCAAGTGTCACCAATAGGTCTGCCGATGAAACTACAAAAAATTGACTGAGAAGACGTCTATTTTTCTATTGTACATTGACAATATTGGAATGGTATTTTTTTTCGCCAGACTGAACTTCAAGTTCGTATCCCGTCTACGATACATATTGAAACCACGCTCTGTGATTCTCGTAAATTTAAATTGTTAACAATACATTTTCAACTGCTACGCCTATCCTTTCTGTTTTTTTCTCCAAAACGCAAATCTATATATACCTTCCCCAATAGACATCTCACTCCCCACTATGTTCGTCTCTATTTCGACACAATTACGCGTGTAATCTGATCAGATTATTGTCAGAAATTGCATCCGGGCTTCCGGTAACGGAGCAGCCTCCGGTTCCTAGCTGCGAAACTCAATGTGCCATGATACATTACCGGGATGGTATCATCCCTTTCCGTTATGCCAGTTGAATCATGCTCTGGCATCGGCGCGGAAAACAGACCGCAGGCTTTTTCATCTCGGCTCTACCGAACGTTGCGCCCCAAATGCATTTCTCTTCACGTGTGACATTCCACCAAACAGGCCCCACTTCCCACGGGAATGTGGAACACTGCCGGGGTCTGTTATTTAAAGTAAAACCATGCTTTCAGCTATACTACAGTTTCTCCTCCTCTAATCTGTTCCATGGATGATTCCTGCGGGTGGAAGCGACACGCTTTTACACGTGGCACTCTACAATGCGCAACCAACTGCGAAAGGGGTGAGGATTCAAAAATTCACCATTACCACAAATTTCCGAGTAAACATGACACAATTCACTGATCACTGATTTTAGCAGACTTCAGGCAACGGCATGCCGGGTGTTGGGGCTTTTCACAAATATACGCATACATACGGTACACGTGTGTAGTTTGCATTGCACAGCTCGCCCACGCACACTCGCTGAGGAGTGGAAAACGGTTCCATCTAGACGGAAAACGGCCATGGTAGCAGTGCTGAAGCATTACTACAAATTTCGTGAAAGCCTATCACACATTCCGGGAAGCTGCCGCACAGCGTGCCATTCTGAAGGACGATTATGGCCATGGGTATTCATGTGACCGCGTTCCATTGCTGCAATAGTTGAACTACATCCAGAACAATTGTAATATTGGGTACAGCTTGCTTCAGTTAGAATCTATACGCACTTCTCATTTTATTACAGCGTTCCTACTTGTCGATTCTGGAATGTTTTGACAGCAATTTGTTCGGAAGGATCTCCTCTTTCGGTGATGTAACTTGAAAAAAAATGAAAGGTAGAAGTTGATGACGACATATTCAAATTAAGTTGAGACAGATGAAAGCCGAAAGAAGAAAATTAATTTGGAACATGTACGGAGAAAATCCCTTTCCATTGACATTCTACATGTGCTGAAAAGTCCGTGATTTTTCAACAGATGGCGCCACTAAAATGAAAAATGAATTCATTTCAATAGTTTAACTGGCTCTAGATTATGTGTGAAATTTCATGACATTTCGTTTATTTGTTCACAAACTACAGTTGTTTGAGTGTCACTACCTGAGCATTCGTATGGAAAATGGAAAAAGAGGAATATCGTATTTTTTTTTATTAATTCGTTTATTTTTACAGGCTCAGTTACTTAAGTTTAAAGGAGCCGAATTCTTAAATATAATTTTAAAACTATATATATATATATATATAAACAATTTTCTTACATCTATGGTTAGTAAGGTGGAAAACCCGATTACTCGCGGTGTACTCGAGTTTAGAAGGGTGACATATTTTTAGGAGAAGGATGGGATATAAGGAAATTGTAACAATGTTGATGAACACTCAATTCTTAAATCTATTCGTATATATATAGTTTATTTACATTTCAACTTATTCTACTATTTATAGCAAGGGGACGAATTATCCGCAAAGGAAGGAAAGGAGGGTATAAGGATGTAGGGACAATCACACACGAAGATCTATAGCTTTAAGGAAAACATATATATGGGACATGTAATCAAGGTCTAACCGAGCCAACACATCTCTCACCGGCACATTGGGCTGTCTTCCTCGGGCCCGAAGGGAGTTTTCTAAATTCGATCTGGCGACCAGATACACCTCGCACGACCAAACAATGTGCTCGATGTCGTGATAACCTTGGCCACAAACGCAGAGATTGCTGCTGGCAAGATTGAAACGGAAGAGTAGTGCATCTAACGAACAGTGATTGGACATGAGTCGGGAGAAGGTGCGAATAAAGTCCCGACTCAAGTCCAGACTTTTGAACCATGGTTTGAGGCTAACCTTAGGGATAATAGAGTGAAACCACCGGCCCAATTCATCTTCGTTCCACTTACGTTGCCAGTTTGCGATGGTATTTCTACGGACTAAAGAATAAAATTCATTGAAGGCGATTTGACGCTGATAAATGTCGCCTTCAATTGCACCTACCTTTGCTAATGAGTCAGCCCTCTCATTACCCGGGATTGAGCAATGTGAAGGGACCCAGACAAAGGTAATGACATAACAGCGTCTGGATAAAATACTCAAAATTTCTCGTATTCTCTCAAGGAAGTACGGCGAGTGCTTTTCCGGCCTCACTGAACGGATAGCTTCGACAGAGCTAAGACTATCCGTTACAATGTAATAGTGTTCAACAGGTCGTGAGGCGACGCTGTCCAGCGCCCAGTATATCGCTGCCAATTCAGCAATATATACCGAGCAAGGATTCTGAAGACTGTGTAAGGTGCTAAAAATACGTTGAACACTCCATATCCTGTGGACTCATTCATAGAGGACCCATCAGTAAAGTACATATTATCACAATTGATACGCCCATACTTTGCATTGAAGATCGTAGGAACGAACCCCAATCTAAGATAATCTGGATTTTCATGGATTTTCTCCTTCATGAACAGATCGAAATGTACAGAGGAATTGATGTAGTCAGGAAAACAAACACGGTTGGGAATATACGAAGAAGGATCAACCTGCATGGAGATGAATTCATGATATGAACTCATGAATCCGGAGTGAAAATTTAGCTCGATCAGCTGCTCAAAATTTCCGATCACCAATGGGTTCATAACCTTACACCGGATGAGGAACCGAAGAGATAATAAATTGAAGCGATCTTTTAGTGGGAGTACGTCTGCCAAAACCTCGAGACTCATGGTATGCGTTGAGGGCATACATTCCAACACAATACGGAGACAAAGATACTGAATTCGCTCGAGTTTAATGAGGTGTGTTTTGGCAGCTGATTGAAAACAGAAACTGCCATACTCCATCACTGAGAGAATAGTTGTTCGATACAACATAATAAGATCTTCGGGATGGGCTCCCCACCAGGTGCCGGTAATTGTACGGAGAAAGTTTATTCTTTGTTGGCATTTTTTACTCAGATACCTAATATGGGCCCCCCAAGTACATTTGGAGTCGAACCAGACCCCAAGATACTTGAATGACATAGCATGAGTGATCGGTTTACCCAAAAGTTGAAGCTTTGGTTTTGCTGGTCTATGCTTCCTAGAAAAAAACCACCAGCTCTGTTTTCTCCGTGGAGAATTCGATTCCTAGCCCAATGGCCCAGGTTGAAAAATTGTTCAAAGTATCTTGTAAGGGTTCTTGCAGGTCGGATTCGCTTGATCCTACGACAGACACCACTCCATCATCTGCAAGTTGTCTAAGGCTGCAATTTTGTGTAAGGCAATTGTCGATGCCGCTTACATAGAAGTTGTACAAAAGGGGGCTTCAACATGAGCCCTGGGGGAGGCCCATGTAAGAGACCCGACTTACTCCCGAATCCCCGTGAGAAAAATTCAAATTTTTCTCACAAAGCAAGTTATATAACATATTTTTCAATAGAGACGGCAGACCCCGAGATTGTAATTTGTCTGACAAAACCTCTATTGAAACAGAATCAAAGGCCCCCTTTATGTCTAAGAATACTGAAGCCATTTGTTTTTTTTCGGCGTAAGCCATTTGAATTTCTGAAGAAAGCAACGCAAGACAATCATTCGTCCCCTTGCCCCTGCGGAACCCATATTGTGTATCTGAGAGTAGGCCATTCGCTTCAACCCATCGATCAAGGCGAAACAAGATCATTTTCTCCAACAATTTCCGTATACAAGACAGCATTGCTATTGGGCGGTACGAATTGAAGTCGGACGCGGGTTTTCCGGGTTTTTGAATAGCTATAACTCGTACTTGTCTCCAATCATCTAGAACAATAAGATGCTCCAGAAACCGATTGAATAAGTTCAACAAGCGATGTTTCGCCACATCATGGAGATTTTTCAGCAAGTTGAACTTAATTCTATCCGATCCCGGAGAAGAATTGTTACATGAAAGGAGAACAAGAGAGAATTCTACCATCGAAAACTCGGAATCAAGACCGCACCTATCTTGTGGTATATCTCGAACAATTTTTTACACAGGAGCGGAATCAGGACAAACCTTCCGTGCAAAATTCAAAATCCATCGATGTGAATATTCTTCACTTTCATTCGTTGAAGAGCGATTTCTCATGTTTCGAGCCACTTTCCATAATTTTTTCATTGACGTTTCTCGTGACAAACCTCCCACGAAATTTCGCCAATAAGCACGTTTTTTCCCTTTGATCAAGTTTTTAAATTGATTTTCAAGGTCCAAATACGTCTGAAAATTTTCAGGGGTTCCACGTTTCCGAAAAGCTTTAAATGCATTCGATTTTTCTACATAAAGCTTGGAACATATGCTATCCCACCATAGATTGGGAGGCCTTCGACGAATAGTGGAACCTGGGATGGATTTCGTTTGAGCGCGAACCGCGCTGTCATAGATCAAACGAGAAAGGAAGTTATACTCCTGCAATGGAGGTAAACCATCTCTGGAATTGATGGCTAGAGCAATCGCGTCCGTATATTCACCCAATGGTGATGGAAATTTTGATTGGCAAGTGATCACTACCGTTGGGGTCCTGGATTACATTCCACTTGCAATCTAACGATAGTGAATTCGAGCAAAGCGAGAGGTCAAGAGCACTTGGGTTAGCAGGAGGTTTAGGCACTCGTGTTGTTTCCCCAGTGTTCAAAACGGTCATATTGAAGCTGTTACAAAGGTCATATATCAACGATGAACGATTGTCGTCGTACTGTTCCCCCCAGGCAGTTCCGTGAGAGTTGAAGTCTCCCAAGATCAATCGTGGCTCAGGAAGGAGTGAGCACATGTCAACAAGTTGCTTGCGGCTAACCGCAGCTCTCGGAGGCCAATACAAGCTGACAATACAGAGGTCTTTGCCTCTGATGTTTGCATGACAAGCAACAGCTTCGATCTCTCCAATAGGTGGAAGGTCGATTCGAAAAAATGAATGGCACTTATTGATTCCCAATAGTACCCGTATCTGTCATCGCGGTCCAAGCGTATAATATTAAAATATCGTATTTTGATCAAACATTGTTTTTTGATGGAAAAATCTCCTGAACAATCAATGCAGGCCAAAAGAGGCTACGAATCCAGAAATCGTAAATCAAGTGCATCGACTCGTTTTGAACGATCGTAAAGTGAAGTTACGCGAGTTAGCTGAAGCCGTAGGCATTTCAAAATAACGAGCGGGCTACATTTTGCACGACATTTTGGACAAGCAAAAGCTATCCGCGCGATGGGTGCCGCGTTAAACAATTTGAGGATTACAATGGGTAGGGGAACTTTAGGTAAGACGCACAGTGTCGGTAAAACGTACCACCCTGAAAAATCATGGAAAACGCGATAATCGGCAGGATTTTTCTGTGCTTGTACTGTGCCCCTTTTTTCATTATAAATACAATCAAATTTATTGTAGCACAAAAAACCACGTCTATCTCCATAAAATAATAATATATTAAAAACTGAATGATTTCATGCAATTTAAACGCTTCTGCCATAAGACTTTTGAAGCATTCAAAAAATTATTTAAATTTTGCAAACTCCAAAACATTTCTAAATGTTACCAGAGCTATCAATTGAGTTTTAATAAAAAAAATGTTAAGAATTCATGTTTTATATCAAAATGCAATTCCATCCATAATGGGGCACATCGCTCCAGTATGGAGAATAATAAAGAGTTCCGGTGTTACCAATACACTCAGATGTTTTCTGCAATTGTTTTCTAACCAGATGGTTTCTGAAAGGCATAAACCCATTTCCACATATCTTTTCTTGTATTATGTAATAGAAACCAGAACGAACAAAATTATTTCAATGTTTCTGACTACTGAAATCCATCCATTATAAGGAATAATACAAACCTTAGAATCTAAATAAAAACTCAGAAATACAAAGGCCAAAAGTCTGACAGCACAGTTCTGAACAGCGGCACATATCAATACGCTTGTAAACAAAAATATTGTATTCAAAATTCGTTCGCGTTTTCGGCGTTTAATAACAAAAATGCCTCGAAAATTCGTGATCATCTGATGATTGTAACTGGTAGAAACATAACGGAAGCGGAAGATATAAGAAGCGAATCAAGAGTACTCCAAAATAAACGCTTCGATGTCGTTTGACATTTCGACCCGTTGTTGACCCATTTCTGAGTAACGTTGTGATCAGACTCAATACACTGGCCATTTCTTCAGCTGTTGAAACAGTCTGGTCGAAACGGTCATTAAGAAGGTTTTATTAAAATCCAACGATTAAAAAATGGCTACTAAAAGAAGAATTTCTCATAAGATAAGCAAACCAGACGAAATACCTACCGAACCCGGTCCAACAATGGAAAAGGGAATGTTGGAGTGTATGGGCTATTTTCATCGGGAATTACAAGAAGCTCGACACATGTTATGAGTACCTACCAGCGAACTGAAAAAGTCAATTTGACAAACTGGCAACTACGAAATTTCGGAAAGGTAGTTTGGTTTGCTAGGGATACCAACAGTCCGTAGACATTTTAAGGCCGCTGAAAATAAGGTTATCAATGAAATTGCATTGGATGTTCATCATAACTTTCAAGAATCGGTTCCAAATCTAACAGTGAATTTGAAGCTGTTTCGAATCGTGTACGTTCCTGTGGCATCTTGTGGAGAAGCTGATCTGAGTTGAGATTAATTAAAAATTTGCGGTCAACATTGGATCAGGCAATTTTCATTCGTTGAGCCCAGTACCGTTATTGCTGCGCATTTCATTGAGCCGACAGAAAGAGAGCGAAAGCGCACGGGCAGCACTTGTACAATATCAATGTCGGTCTCAGCTCCCAAAGATACTTATTTCATAAGATTTATTTGAGCCACATTTCGACATCCACAAATAAACCATATTTTTCTTGTTTTTTTATTTTGTAACTGTCAGTTCCCGTGACCAACGCGTGAAGACTTTGTGATTTCTTGTTCGTCCTATCTAATATTATAATATATACGTTTCTTGTTTAGATAAGTTTGATATTTCATTCGAAAACAAAAACTAAGTGTTATAGTAACCCGCCCGGGTGTCACCCGGTTACGCTTCTCCACTGAGTATTCATAATGTTATTGTGTCGAATATTAATTTCTAGTATGCATTGCCCATTTTGCGCGTATCAGACTACTCCCCCACATCTCACGTGCTCTTTTTCCATTTGTTTATAATGTAATTGAGCAATTCCAAATGAAATCGACAAATGACAAAACATGAGTATGTTTGATTCGAATGAAAGTTTGTATTCCGTTTTGGGTTAGAGGAAATATGAGTTTTCCACAACATTTGGGAATTTTTCGACTCATGTTTCTTGGATGGCACTAACGTTTCCAGTGGAACTTTTGCCTTCTCAACGTAGGTGTTACTTGCGTCAATTTTATTAGTAGTACTTAGTTGAGATTTCTATGCCGAATAATACGCCTTGAATGTATTCTAAAGTGGCAAGCTCTAGAATACGCGTGACCACAGTGCAAATCGGAAGAATCTTCCTTGACGAAAAATCCCCCGGCCAGAACGGGAATTGAACTCGAACTCCCGGCATTATAATGTAGGATGCTTACCACACGACCACGGGAGCACAACATTTTGACTCAAGTGTAACTGTTGAAAAGGGCGCATCGATTTTAGTAAGAGACATCTTTGATAATTATAATTTGATAATATATTATATATCAAAAACTATGAGTCGTACCGAAATAGTTTCTTAAAAAGTGTTATAGAGTATTGATGTTAAAATGTGAAAAAAATATACATCGAGAAAAAAAATAGTCATTTTTTTATCTACAAAAAAAACTTCAATTTGCAATATGTAAAATACATATTTTTTAACCTTTATTTTTCATATAAAATAGAAGTCATGTAGAAAATTAAAAAAATTAGTCCAAGATGGAAAACTAATTTTGACAAACTTTGTGGAACCATGATTTTTTTATGAATTTTCGATATTTCGAATTTTTGTATGTTAACAATCATTTTTAGCCACAAATTATGAATTCTAATGTGATTTAAAACAAAAAAGCTCATTATAAATCACCTTCTAAATGTAGCCATTCTCGAGATATTTAAAAAAATATTTTTAATTTATTGTCTTTTTTATAGTAAATATTCCCTTTTAATATGTTTGTCGTGTTATACCGCCATGTTTATGAAATTATATGAATTTGCTTATAATTTTCAATAACTTTTCCAAATACATCATTATGGTAAAAATATATGTTTAGGAGTTACGTTGAAAAACATTTGAAGACATGTGAGTTAATACAAAACGTAGTGATCCTTTTTTCCTCGATTTTGTTACGTTTGTTTAGAAGAACGATCAATTATATCGAATACGCTCTTTTCTACGTTTTTCAGTCGTGATTCAAATTGGTCGTATGATAATGAAAATAGGTAGTTTCCATCATAAGTACTAAGTTTCAATAAAATAGGAGAGGGTCGTGTCAGCGGCCGGCTGATTTGGCGTGGAATTGCTCTATATGTGATACAAATCTCGAGAGCAATTCCAAATGAAATCGACAAATGACAAAACATGAGTATTTTTGATTCGAATGAAAGTGTGTATTCCGTTTGAGTTAGAGGAAATATGAGTTTTCCACAGCAATTGCGAATTTTTTGACTCAAGCGTAACTTTTGAAAAGGGCGTATCGATTTAGGTAAGAGAAATCTTTGATAATTTATATCTCAAAAACTATGAGTCGTACCGAAATAGTGTCTTAGAAAGAATTATAGGGTATTAATGGTTGAATATGAAAAAATGTACACTGAGAAAGAAAATAGTACTCTTTTTTTATTAACAAAATAAAAATTCAATTTGCAATATCCAAAATACATATTTTTTAATTTTTTTTTAATTTTTTCATACAAAATAGAAGTCATGCAGAAAATTTAAAAAATGGCCCCAAGATCGTAAAACGTAAAACTATTGTTGTAAAATAAGCGGTTCAAAAATTAGAAATCAATTCACTTCATTTCAATTCTGAACGATGGACTGATGGTGATGAAATAAAACATACGAGTTTTATTTTTTTCTCAAATAAATAAACCCAGAAGGTTTAAGCAGAATACGCGCATTTTCATTAATTTGGTAGATCCTTTTTTCATGGAATTGTTGCAAGTACATAACATCATAAAATAAAAATAACACGATCGTGATCAGTGAAAGTGATCAGTGAAATGTTTTATTCTTTTCTGAAATAAATAAACCCAGAAGGTTTAAGCAGAATACGCGCATTTTCATTAATTTGGTAGATCCTTTTTTCATGGAATTGTTGCAAGTACATAACATCATAAAATAAAAATAACACGATCGTGATCAGTGAAATGTTACAGGGGTTGGTTATTTTCTAAAGAAAATCGCACACAAAAAACATGTATCAACGTATAGAAGGAAAACAAAACGAAATCGAACATTGATCACGAGTGTAGTTGGGTTATTTAGTGATTGTGGTGGAACCAATAGAGTCTGACAAAAAAGTGATGAAACTAGAATAATTTTAAAGGCTAAATTAGATCCGAAAATACATAACATAGCCAATTTCAGAAACGGTAAAGATGGCTCGATTATTGTTGAATGTGCGGCAGGGGATAATATAGAAAATGTGAAACAAGGAATTGAAAGCAACCTTAGAGAGAGGTTTATTACTTTTATACCAAAACCAATTAAACCAAAATTGAAAATTATTGGGATGAGTGATCGATATTCCTCTAAGGTTTTCATCGACTATTTAAAGAGTCAGAATGATAACATTGCTATCACTGATGTTAAGATAATTGCTATGTACGAAAATCCACGCTTGAAATATAATAAATATAACACAATTATCGAAGTTGGTCATGACACTTATGGCCACCTGATGACTGGCGTTGGGTGGGATAAATATTAGGCTGTCAAAAAAGTCCTGCGGTATTTTTTTGAATTTTCATTTGCTCATAAAATTAGTTACAATCATCTGTTTTAAGTCAAATATGCGCCGTGTGCGATTGAAGGCGATATTTATCAGCGTCAAATTGCCTTCAATGAATTTTACTCTTTAGTCCGTAAAAATACCATCGCTAACTGGCAACGCAAATGGAACGAAGATGAATTGGGCCGGTGGCTTCACTCGATTATCCCTAAGGTTAGCCTCAAACCATGGTTCAAAAGTCTGGACTTGAGTCGGGACTTTATTCGCACCTTCTCCCGACTCATGTCCAATCACTGTTCGTTAGACGCGCTACTCTTTCGTTTCAATCTGGCCGGCAGCAATATCTGCGTTTGTGGCCGAGGTTACCACGACATCGAACACGTTGTTTGGTCGTGTGAGGTGTATCTTGTTGCCAGATCGAATTTAGAGAACTCCCTTCGGGCTAGAGGAAGGCAGCCCAATGTGCCGGTGAGAGATGTGTTGGCTCGGTTAGACCTTGATTACATGTCCCAAATATATGTTTTCCTTAAATCTATCGATGTTCGTGTGTGATTATCCTTATATCCTTATACCCTCCATTTCTTCCTTTGTGAGTAATTGGTCCGCTTGCTATAAACAGGAGAATGAAATGCAAATTCACAACAGATGTACGAATAGATTTAAGAATTGAGTGTGTGTGATTATCAACATTGTAATAATTTCCTTATACCCCATCCTTTTCCTGAGAAAAATATGTCACCCTTCTAATCTCGAGTCCACCGCGAGTAATCGGTTTCCCATATTACTAACCATAGATTTAAGAAAATTGTTCATATATATAGTTTTAAAAATATATTTAAGATTTCGGCTCCTTTAAACTTATGTAACTGAGCCTGTAAAAATAAACGAAATTATATAAAAAAAAAAAAAAAATATGCGCCGTTTTGTTCGATGATTTGTTCCCAACGAGATGCCAACTTCATAATACCCCTGTTTTAGAAGCTCGCTTCCTTATTGGCAAAAAAAACTCGGATAGCCAATTTTCACAGGCCTCTTTTGTGGCTAACTTCTGACTACCTAGCTCGTTCGCCATGGACAAAAACAGATGGTAATCACTTGGTGCAAGGTCCGGACTATACGGCGGATGCAAAAGAACCTCCCATCCGAGCTCCCGGAGCTTCTGGCGCGTCACCAAAGAAGTGTGTGGCCTGGCGTTGTCCTGATGGAAGACAATGCGGCCTCTGTTTATCAAAGATGGGCTCTTCTTCATGAGTGCTACCTCCAAGCGGTCCAGTTGTTGGCAGTACAGGTCCGAATTGAGCGTTTGGCCACAGGGAAGCAGCTCATAATAGATTATTCCTTGACAATCCCACCAAACACACAGCAGAACCTTCCTGGCCGTTAATGAGGGCTTGGTCACCGTCTGAGCCGCTTCAGCGGGCTTCGACCACGACCGTTTGCGCTTCACGTTGTCGTAAGTGACCCACTTTTCATCGCCAGTCACCATCCGCTTCAGAAACGGGTCGATTTTGTTGACATTCAGCAGCGATTCACATGCGTCGATACGGTCAAAGATGTTTTTTTGCGTCAACGTGTGTGGCACCCATATATCGAGCTTCTTTGTGAATCCAAGCTTCTTCAAATGGTTAATAACGGTTTGATGACTTATCCCCAGCTCTTGGCCGATGCTACGGCTGCTACTATGCCGGTCTTTCTCGGCTAATTCAGCGATTTTGTCGCAATTTTCGACGACAGGCCTTCCGGAGCGTGGCGCATCTTCGACGACCTCTACACCAGAACAAAAACGTTGAAACCATCGTTGTGCGGTGGAAATGGAAACTGTATCGGGTCCATAAACTGCACAAATTTCATTGGCAGCTTGAGATGCATTTTTGCCTTTGTCATAGTAGTACTGTAAAATATGTCGGATTTTCTCTTTATTTTGCTCCATATTTGCGACACTATAACTCACGAACGACTTTACCAAACAAAACACTGTCAAGGACTATATTATAGCGCGCAAAAATACCTTTCCAACAAGCTATAGTATGACTCGATACAATGAATACAACTAGAACTACGCGCTTACAACGACACCTCGCGGAAATACCGCAGGACTTTTTTGACAGCCTAATATAATGTGATTGAGGCCTTTAATGTTTTGCGATGTTTTAAATGTGGAGAATTTGGGCATAAGAGCACAGACTGCAAAAAAGAACAAACATGTTCAAGATGTAATGGAGAACATAAAACATCTGAGTGTTCATCAACAGAATGGAAATGTATAAATTGCTTGAAAGTTAATAAGTAACAAAAATTGAATTTGGATGAAAATCATCCAGCTTATAGTACACAGTGTCCTGTGTATCGGAGACTGCTGGAGAAGCAAAAAAGGGACATTTTTCAAACTAAACAGCTATTTCGGAAGTCTACATGTGAAAGTAAGTTAGCAATAATCTATTTGAATATATCTGGGCTTTCTACAAATTACACAGAAGTGCGATTACTTGTAGAAAACATGCGTCGTGAGATGGTTTTTCTTTCTGAAACTCACATAGTTAATGAAGAATCATTTGACCAGTACAGCATACCGGGTTATAAAGTTGCTTTTTGCTTGTCGCACTCCAACACACACAGGAGGTGTTGCAATTTATGCAAGAGAATCAGTTAATTTCAACATTCGGTTAAACGAAGCTGTTGAAAATAATTGGTTCTTGGCTATTTCAGTTGAAATGCAGATGGGAAAAGATGGGAAATTATGGGATTGTCTACCATTCCAGTGACCAGCGATTTATTGAAATTTTGGAGGGAAACTGGTGGGAAAATGTCATTGATTGCAGCAAATTAAATGTAATTGCTGGTGATTTTAATATTGATTGGCTCAATGTACGAAATTCGAATCAATTGAAACAACTATCGCATTATTTCAACTTGAAACAAACAGTTATCGAAGCTACTAGAATTTCTAAACATAGTAGAACTCTGATTGATCACGTCTTTTCAAATTTTGCTACTGTTCATTCTTCGACCGAGGCCAAATTTAAAATAACTAACCATGAGACAATTTTTGTTTACATTGAGAATGGGCAGAATGACAGTGATGGAAATAAAGTAAAAATCAAATGTTGGAAACAATATTCCAAAGAAGCTATGTCTCAGCTTGTGTAAGAGAGCCTGGATTTTGCAGTAATGATTGGACATCTGAATGATAAAGCAGCTGTTCTAACTAATATTTTAAGAGAGTGTACGAATAAATTAGTAGTTGAAAAACAAATTGATTAAAGCAATTCGAGCAGCTGGTACTCTTTGGATCTGATGCGCCTCAAACGCAAAAGAGACAAAAAATACAACAAGTTTTAAGAACTACTTTAGAAAACCATTGGAACATGTACTCCTTAGTGCGGAACATATATTCACGGGCCTTGAAAAAGACTAGATGTGAATATATACAGAGGAAAATCGAAGAACATCAAAATAATAGTAAAGGACTATGGAGAGTATTAAAAACATTATTAAATTCGAAAAATAGTATACCGCGTTCCATAGTTTTCGGAGGGTCAGAAGAACAGTCAGACCAAATTATTGCAGATAAATTTAATAGTTATTTCGTTGATAGTGTTCTGCTGATCAACCAAAGTATTGCGTTGGTCAGTGAACCTGACGAAATAATACAGCCGATTACAAACAATTGCGGACTAGATTGTTTTTCACCTATACAAATGGTTTGAAAACTATTTATGCGACAGAACTCAAAAGGCTCGTTTTAACGATTCTGTCTCCGATCCCATTGGCAACTCACTCGGGGTGCCGCAGGGAAGTGTTTTAGGGCCTATTTTGTTTTTTTAATACATAAATGATCTGCGACGAGTCTTACGATACAGACGAAGACGATTGTGTGTAGTAATTGCATTTAAATTGAGTTTTTCATTGCTCAAAACCTGTATTTTTTTCTCTTTTGATACATCAAATGGATGCCCTGGAAAATCCGTTTCCTGTATGTACTTTTATCCTTTTAACAGGTTAGATGACATAATGTGGTAGAATTCGGTACCGCACATAGGCGAAGATTTGCATTCTCTGGCACAGGGGCTTAAATTTAAACAATTAAAGTTAAATGTTGGCAAAACAAAATACATGCTCATTTCTGCGGCAAACTCCAGTATTGACGTAAATTTTGAAATAGATGGTGAGCCATTAGAACGCGTAAAAGAAATCAAAGATTTAGGAGTTATTATTGAGGACAAGTTAACTTTCAAGTCTCACATTAATAATGTCATCAAAAAGATCTCCAAGAAGTACGGCGTTTTGTGTCGTTTGAAGAAAGAGCTGACAGTAAGCAGTAAAACTAAATTGTACAAATCTTTGATATTACCGCATATGAATTTTTGCTGGTCGATCCTATTCCTTGCAAACAATACACAATTAACGAGATTGCAGCGTTTGCAAAATAAGGTAATGCGTTTGATTTTAAGATGTAGTAAATACATTTCCTCTTGTTTGATGTTGAACGCGCTACAGTGGCTATCTGTGAAGCAAAGAATTTACTATTTGACATTGGTGTTCATCTTTAAAATTTTAAACGATATGCTGCCTCGATATTTGTGCGATATATTCATAGATACAATACAAGAAACGCGAATGATGCAAGAACACCCAATTTTATGTTTAGTATGTCGCAGAACTCGTTATTGTATAAAGGTATATTTTTTTTCAATGCGATGCCCAAAGAAAATAAACGTGCGGCAACAATGGCAGAGTTTAAGAAAATGTGTATTTCATACGTAAAATCTGTTTAGTAAACTGGTTTTATTAATTTTTTCTAAATAATTTATGTTTCAAATGTCATTTATGTTTCCAATTGGTTAAAATTTATAAAATTTATTTTAATTTTTTATTTTTTATTTGTTTTGTTAATGTTAATGTTTTGTTATTGTAAAAAAATGAGCGTTGTCTACGGAAGTTTGAGTCTCGCGCGCGTTTGATAGGTCTGGATTATGTTAAGTGAACACTGGCAGAACACTGATACTTAATAAATTTTTTATGTGGGTCTGAAGTGGAAACTGGAATGTGGATAGCTCATTCAGAATTGTCGCAAACTATCTTTTTATCGGATGGTTATATCAAGTATTTCCGAATTGTGGTAGATCTCTATCATATTCTAAGTAGACTTTTAGATATTGGGTTCAATTCCCAATCTGTCAAGGATCCTCCCGGGTTGGAAATTTTCTTGACATGCAAAAACTTTGGGCCTGAAGTTGAGATTATTATAATGTTAATGTCGATACGGATAGGACCATTGCTTTTCTTCGACAGTTTTTGCCTATTTATAATGTACGATTAATACAAGTTCATGCCTGCAACAGAGTCAGTTCGCTTTGATTTGGTTTTATAATACTGTTCTCTTAATTTGGTCAAACATTAATATTATCTATTAGATAAATCGACCAGTTCAACCCTTTGTAAGGGTATGAGGTGGGTCATCATCATATTTACGAAAGGAAACTTTTTTTATACGGTCCCTATCCACCGCATAAAAAAGTGAGAAAACTATTTTTAAAAGCTACTGGTTTAGTTTAGTACGATTTTTTTCATGCGTTTTTTCTTTTGTGTGGTCCCTATCCCTCGCACAGAAACAGGTTTGCCTGTATTTCAAAACCCGCAGTAAAACGTTACTGTACGAATTTTATGCACATAGGTTTTAATTTCCATGATATCGTCCAAATTATAGTTCTGATCCACTCAAAGCCTCTATTTTCCTACTGTCCCACAAGTACGCGTTACACTAGGTCGTAGCATCGCCGATCCATAAAGTGTGGTGATAAAAAATAGCATTTGCCGACCATGAATAGCGACGTTTATCCAGAGACCTGACAGGCACGACTCGCTACTGAGACTCATCGCCATCCATCCAATGACTCGGATGTCATTTCTTCATTCATGCTAAACCACCGAATAGAAAGAGGGGATGTGAGTGTTGGCGTACAAAATAAAAAATAGCGACAGACTTAGGCCGATGCCGAGGGGATTACAACAACATTCGGTGAACATCCATTTGCCCGCTTGAGTGATATGAAATTGATGGAAGCGAAAACCGCACATTACTCCGGCCGTCGGGAAATGGGGAAAAGCAGGTCCTCTTTCTAGTGCGATGCGTTTCGCTGATGGTGAGATATATTTGCGGTTCCTGGAGCATGAGCTGAAAGTGTAAATCTATTGTTCAACGGCATCCACTGCGATAATCTCCAGCAGGAAATGACCAGACGAAAAGCTGGAACGATCGTCACGCCCAAGTGTCATCGTGGAAAGTGAGGCACCAAAAGTCGTTCGATCGTGCCAAAAATGTTATGTGTACAGTGATGCTGCTGTGCTTCAAATGGGACATTTGGTTTGTAGATAGAAGTGATAACAAATACATTGTAGGTATTGTATTTTTTGCGGAACTCGAAACATTTTATTTATTTTTGCAAACGGTGTAATTTCAAGTTTCAGTTTCCAATTCAGTTCATCAGTGTGAATCATAGTGCATACATATAGTGCGAGGTGTATCAATTACCCTCGAGTAATCAGATCCAAGAAGAACAACAATTACTTCCGTCGCATATTATCATAATAATTGTTCCATCATAATTCAGATCGGCACCTCACGGCATCTCGGATGTATATTATAATAACTATTCATTTCACGCTGTTCGGCATAAATTTTTTACTCAATAATGAATTTAATGCGTTTATAGTCCACAATAACATAAACTCAATGCACTCAGAACACACATTTGGGCCGCCGTGTGACCCACAGATACGGCCGGACGGAATTATGTAAATGACGCCGATGCATCACAATTTATCGATATTTGTACGACTTTATCGCATGAATGTTAACTGGCGTGTTATGTGACACAACGCCACCGAGCTCCCCAACAAGGTAGTGATGTTCAAATATACATATATCCTGAGTGGCTTCATGAAATGTGAATCGCTCCCCAAATGGACATGAAAACCCCTATGGCAGATTTTCTGCTAGAGGTCGAGTTTAAATCTATGGACACTTCTCGACAATCTACCTAAATTATCATCACTATCATGCTCTCACCAAAATCTCCTCACTGCAGCTGGAACTCGCGAATCGCTTCGAAAGTAGCACATTTAGTAACAACCCACCAATCCTCCACTCTCAGCGAGCGGGAAGCCATTTCGCAAACATCAGTCGCCTGAGGAAGCATTATATAAAACAATTTAATTACTGTGTTCTACATTTGCAAATTAGTGTGCACTTTGCTGTTCGCTGATGGCTGAATCGCTTGTAGGCATGCACTTCGGAAGCGATAAGTTTGGGCGAACACACTCTGAAGCGCTACGCAAACGGAGAGCTTGTTTATGAAAATGGACTAATTCGTGGGTGCATTAAAATTTATTCTTCCATCCATTTGTGCTGACATTAGGCGACGTGTCCGGCAGGGCAGAATTCATCATCCCACACGGTTCGTGGGCTCATCACTGATGCATCTAATGTGTCAAATGTGACATTATACATTCATAAAACAGTGGCGTCGCAATGTTTTCCGTATGATTTATCGCGAGATTCTCGCTTGTCTCTGAATGTGATTTGTGAATGTAGCAGTTCTACGTAGGACTACGTCTAACACAGCGGTACTCAACCTTTTTGACGTGAAACTACGTCTAACCGGAATATATGGGGGGTAAAATGAAAACCTAAACACAGAACATGCAGGAAAAAATGAAAGATTCCGAAAGATTCACGAACATTTCTTACTGGATCGGAAAGATGTTTGCATCAATTGATAGGGAATATTTCTACGCATCTATCGACATTAATAAAATGCTGTTTTTCATTAGATAAACAATTCAATAACTGTGAAATGTTAAGCGTTATCTAAACGCCCTAACAGCCTCGTTTCGATTGGGCCGCTTTACGGTTTCCCCAACACAGCCATCAAAACCAAGCAGCCTTGGGTTAATCGGCATTGCAAATACATGAAAAAAGGGGGAGATTTTGTTCCCACCGAAATATGTTCCCTAACAGAGATTTCAAAACCAAGGTGCCTGGAGGAAGTCGGCATTGCAAATACATGCAAGTAGGAGTTTTTTTGTTCCGACTGAAATATGTTTCCCCAACACAGACTTCAGAACCAAGGTGTCTGGGAAAATTGGCATTGCAAATTCATGCAGGTCTGGGGTATTTTGTTCCGACCGAAAGGTTTTTCTCTAACACAGACTCCTAATCTATGGAGTTTGTGGAAATTGGCATTGCAAATACATGCGGGGCATTTTTGTTCCGACTGAAATGTGTTCTCCTAATACAGGCTTCAAAACCAAGGCGTCTGGGGAAATCTACTTTGCAAATAAATGCAACTGTACTTTTGTACTCGCTTGCTTTTGTGCAAACTATAATATGTTTCCCTAACACGATCTTATAAACTTATAAACTTATAAACTTATAAAAAGGAATTTAGGAAAATCGTGCAGACACAGACATTCGCCTCTAAATGAACTTTCAAGTTTGAAGCATCTATAGAATAAAAAGTCAAAGTTGAAAGGTGTTGATTCATGCAAGCCGATGGTACTTCTGCAAATTCACGGTTCGAGAAGTACGTACACTTGAGAGCTACAGTTCAGAGGGAAATGTAAAATAAAATAGCCGTTTGAAAATTCATCCGTTCACATATTTTGTCCTAGGCATCATACCAAACATTGGACATTGCTGAAACAATTTTATACAATTTATTGTTTTCGATACGAAAATCCATGTATTTTTCGGGATCCTTTTCCACTGCGTTGTACAAATTTGTGTACCATCTGTCTTCAACCTCTGGATCTAGTGATTCGATCGACCGGGATAATGCATCCGCGACAACGTTGTCCTTTCCCTTTCTATATTTTATCTCCATATCATATTGTTGGAGAGTTATACTCCAACGACTGAGGCGAGAGGAGGTTCTCCACTTAGCTTTCATAATGAAAGTTAGCGCGGATGAATCTGTCACTAACGTGAACCGGGTACCCTCGATATAGCACCTGAATTTATCGATGCATTGAAGGGCAGCTAAACCTTCTTTTTCTGCAGCGTGATAGTTTAACTCCGCTCCCTTCAGCTTCTCTGAATGATAGGCGATCACCTTTTCCTCTTCATTTTGAATTTGGGTTAGTACACCCGCGAGAGCTGTGTCACTAGCATCTGTTTGGACACAGAATAGTAGTGTAAAGTCTGGATTGGCCATTACAGGAGCTGATATCAACTGCTCCTTAATCGCTTTGAAAGCTTCATTTGCTGTATTATTCCACTGCACTCTAATCGGCTTATTTCTCAACAAGTCCGTTAGAGGGTTCGTGTGTTCGCTAAATCTGTCGATGAACCTACGGTAGTAATTCACCATACCGAGAAGTCTTCTTAATGCCCTTATGGATTTTGGGACCTCATATCCAAGGATCGCTTGGACTCGATCTGGATTAGGTCGCAATCAATCTTGGGACAATATATAGCCGAGATACGGCAATTCATAACAGCAGAACTTCGATTTTGCCAGATTTATGTATAAATTTGCTTTCTTCAGCCAATTCTCTCAATTTTTGTACATGCTCTTCAAACGTTTTGCTGACTACCACAATATCATCCAGATATACGAATATAAAGGTTTCTAATGCACCATAATTGAGGACTCGATCCATCAGTTTACTCAGGGTGTCTGGGCTGTTAATCAGACCAAACGGCAAACGGGTGAATTCCCACATTCAGTTTTGCCTGCCAAGATCGGATCGATGAAATGTCAACAATCGACCTCAAATGCTGCCACTTTGCAATCGAGTTATCGACCTTTCATATGCATTCATCGAACAACTTGACACCACTTTTTCGCCAACATGTGCAAGGCGTCGACCTGCTTGCAGCGCTGCTTTCAGCACTGCTTGCTGCTTGTTTGTATTGGTTTGTTATTGAAAATGAAAAGGAAATACATTGATCGATTTTAATCATTTTATTTAAAAAAAATAATAAAAATCCATGTATAATAAAAATAAGGTATATAATGGAATCGGTACATCCGGGTTGTCTGGATTGACGATTCAAATCCGACTGAGTACATTGATGAATACCTCCTTGCCCTTGATGACACAGATATGTGGCTGAGGAGGATTCTTCAATGTGCGTGAAGCACGGGATCTCCGACGGGGAAAATTGCTCGAAATACTATCGATGGCCAGGTCCTGCTGCTGTTACTGTTGACGGAATAGCACCCTGTACTTAAAGGATACTGCTGCGGGAAAGCTGATGCTGTTGGCTGGCGTGACAGAAGTGGAAATAAGCAATGTGGTGATGAGGGAAATCATCTTTCTCACTCGCCGATTGATTGAGTCGGATGTATTCATAGCTGAAACAAAATAAAATGATTAGTAAGTGAAAAGCAGAAATGAATTCCCTACTCACCAGTTGTATAATCCGGATAAAAATGCGAACATTAAAATATCATGCGATTACGTTCGCTTACCTCGCCTATTTTCATTCTACTATACAACGGAATCAGTGCATTCGGGTTCCTCCGGGTGGTAATTCAGCTGAGCAAGTTGATAAATACCTCCTTGTCGTTGAGTTTTCGTGTATGAAGAGGATTTTTGAATGTGCGCGAAGCACGGAACCTCTAATGGGGAAAGTTCTTCGCAATACCATACCATGGTCAAATTCTGCTGCTGCTGCTGTTGATGCTGTCCCCCGGCATTGTCAACAGGGGTTGGAGGTTACTGCTGCAGGAAAACGGATGTTGTTGGCTGCTGTGATAGAAGTGGAAATCCGCACTGTGGTGATGGGAGAAATCTTCTTTCTCACTTACCGATTGATGGAAGCAAACGAGTCGAATGTATTCATAGCTGATAAGACAAGATAAAATAATTAATAATTAAAAAGCCGAAATATGTTTCATACTCACCAGTTGTATGATCCATTTGTTTTTGTTTGAGATGACAGTTTAGCGGAGTGGAAAAAAGAACCACCAGTGATGCCATTTGGTTTGTTTAATTATTCAGTATTTTCGACTAACGAACTATCCGCGTTTTTTTTTTTTTATTAATCCGTTTATTTTTACAGGCTCAGTTACATAGGTTTAAAGGAGCCACGCTCTTAAATATATTTTTACTATAAAATATTAACATGTTTCCTTAATTCTATGGTTAATAAAATAGGAAACCGATTACTCGCGGTCGACTCGAGTTTAGAAGGGTGACACACTTTGATTGGGAAAAGGATGGGATGTAAGGATATTGTAGCAATGTTCACACTCACACTCGCATTTACATTCACATTCTCATTCACACTCACACTTCACACTCAATTCTTAAAACTATCCTTACATCTAATATGTATTCACAATTTAACTTATTCTAATGTTAGTAGGAAGAGAACCGATAGTTCGCGAAGGACGAAAAGGAGGGGTAAAGGATGTAAGAACATCACACTCGAAGATCGATGGCTTTAAGGAAAACATATATTTGGGACATATAATCAAGATCTAGCCGAGCCAACACATCTCTCACCGGCACATTGGGTTGCTTTCCTCGAGCCCGAAGGGAGTTCTCCAAATTCAATCTGGCGACAAGATACAACTCGCACGACCAAACAACGTGTTCGATGTCGTGGTAACCATGGCCACAAACGCAGAGATTGCTGTCGGAAAGATTAAAACGGAAAAGTAGCGCGTCTAACGAACAATGATTGGACATGAGTCGGGAGAAGGTTCGAATAAAGTCCCGACTCAAGTCCAGACTTTTGAACCATGGTTTGAGGCTAACCTTAGGGATAATTGAGTGGAGCCACCGGCCCAATTCATCTTCGTTCCATTTGTGTTGCCAGTTAGCGATTGTATTTTTACGGACTAAAAGGTAAAATTCATTGAAGGCGATTTGACGCTGATAAATATCGCCTTCAATCGCACCCACCTTTGCTAATGAGTCAGCCCTCTCATTACCCGGAATTGAGCAATGTGAAGGGACCCAGACAAAGGTGATGACATAACAGCGTCTGGATAAAGCACTCAAAATTTCTCGTATTCTCTCAAGGAAGTACAGCGAGTGCTTTTCCGGCCTCACTGAACGGATAGCTTCGACAGAGCTAAGACTATCCGTTACAATGTAATAGTGTTCAACAGGTCGTGAGGCGAGGCTGTCCAGCGCCCAGTGTATTGCTGCCAATTCAGCAATATACACTGAGCAAGGAATCTAAAGACTGTGGGAGGTGCTAAAAAATACGTTGAACACTCCAAATCCTGTGGACTCGTTTATAGTGGACCCATCAGTAAAGTACATATTATCACAATTGATACGCCCATACTTTGCATTGAAGATCGTAGGAACGATCCCCGATCGATGATAATCTGGAATTCCATGGATTTTCTCCTTCATGAACAGATCAAAATGTACAGAGGAATTGATGTAGTCAGGAAAACAAACACGGTTGGGAGTATACGAAGAAGGATCAACCTGCATGGAGATGAATTCATGATATGAGCTCATGAATCCAGAATGAAAATTTAGCCCGATCAGCTGCTCAAAATTTCCGATCACCAATGGGTTCATAACCTTACACCGGATGAAGAACCGAAGAGATAATAATTTGAAGCGATCTTTTAGTGGGAGTACGCCTGCCAAAACCTCGAGACTCATGGTATGCGTTGAGGGCATACATCCCAACGCAATACGGAGACAAAGATACTGAATTCGCTCGAGTTTAATGAGGTGTGTTTTGGCAGCTGATTGAAAACAGAAACTGCCATACTCCATCACTGAGAGAATAGTTGTTCGATACAACATAATAAGATCTTCGGGATGGGCTCCCCACCAGGTGCCGGTAATTGTACGGAGAAAGTTTATTCTTTGTTGACATTTTTTACTCAGATACCTAATATGGGCCCCCCAAGTACATTTGGAGTCGAACCAGACCCCAAGATACTTGAATGACATAGCATGAGTGATCGGTTTACCCAAAAGTTGAAGCTTTGGTTTTGCTGGTCTATGCTTCCTAGAAAAAAACCACCATCTCTGTTTTCTCCGTGGAGAATTCGATCCCTAGCCCAATGGCCCAGGTTGAAAAATTGTTCAAAGTATCTTGTAAGGGTCCTTGCAGGTCGAATTCGTTTGATCCTACGACAGACACCACTCCATCATCTGCAAGTTGTCTAAGGCTGCAATTTTGTGTAAGGCAATTGTCGATGCCGCTTACATAGAAGTTGTACAAAAGGGGGCTTCAACATGAGCCCTGGGGGAGGCCCATGTAAGAGACCCGACTTACTGCCGAATCTCCGTGAGAAAAGTTCAAATGTTTCTCACAAAGCAAGTTATATAACATATTATTCAATAGAGGCGGCAGACCCCGAGAGTGTAATTTGTCTGACAAAACCTCTATTGAAACAGAATCAAAGGCCCCCTTTATGTCCAAGAATACTGAAGCCATTTGTTTTTTTTCGGCGTAAGCCATTTGAATTTCTGAAGAAAGCAACGCAAGACAATCATTCGTCCCCTTGCCCCTGCGGAACCCATATTGTGTATCTGAGAGTAGGCCATTCGTTTCAACCCATCGATCAAGGCGAAACAAGATCATTTTCTCCAACAATTTCCGTATAAAAGACAGCATTGCTATTGGGCGGTACGAATTGAAGTCGGACGCAGGTTTTCCGGGTTTTTGAATAGCTATAACTCGTACTTGTCTCCAGTCATCTGGAACAATATTATGCTCCAGAAACCGATTGAATAAATTCAACAAGCGATGTTTCGCAACATCAGGGAGGTTTTTCAGCAAGTTGAACTTAATTCTATCCGATCCTGGGGCAGAATTGTTACAAGAAAGGAGAGCAAGAGAGAATTCTACCATCGAAAACTCGGAATCAAGATCGCACCTATCTTGTGGTATATCTCGAACTATTTTTTGCACAGGAGCGGAATCAGGACAAACCTTCCGTGCAAAATTAAAAATCCACCGATGTGAATATTCTTCGCTTTCATTCGTTGAAGAACGATTTCTCATGTTTCGAGCCACTTTCCATAATTTTTTCATTGACGTTTCTCGTGACAAACCTCCCACGAAATTTCACCAATAAGCACGTTTTTTCCCTTTGATCAAATTTTTGAACTGATTCTCAAGGTCTAAATACGTTTGAAAATTTTCAGGGGTTCCACGTTTCCGAAAAGCTTTAAATGCATTCGATTTATCCTGATAAAGCTTGGAACACTGGCTATCCCACCATGGATTGGGAGGCCTCCGGCGAACGGTGGAACCTGAGATGGGTTTCGTTTGAGCGCGAACTGCGCTATCATGAATCAAACGAGAAAGGAAGTTATACTCCTCTAATGGAGGTAAACCATCTATGGCATTGATGGCTAGAGCAACCGCGTCCGAATATTTATTCCAGTCAATGTGTCTTGTGAGGTCATATGCCATGTTTATAGATTCAGAAGAATTTGACCCATTGGTGATGGAAATTTTGATTGGCATGTGATCACTACCGTTGGGATCCTGAATTACATTCCACTTGCAATCTAACGATAGTGAATTCGAGCAAAGCGAGAGGTCAAGAACACTTGGGTTAGCAGGAGGTTTAGGTACACGTGTTGTTTCCCCAGTGTTCAAAACGGTCATATTGAAGCTGTTACAAAGGTCATATATCAACGATGAACGATTGTCGTCGTACTGTTCCCCCCAGGCAGTTCCGTGAGAGTTGAAGTCTCCCAAGATTAATCGTGGCTCAGGAAGGAGTGAGCACATGTCAACAAGTTGCTTGCGGCTAACCGCAGCTCTCGGAGGCCAATACAAGCTGACTATACAGAGGTCTTTGCCTCTGATGTTTGCATGACAAGCAACAGCTTCGATCCCTCCAATAGGTGGAAGGTCAATTCGAAAAAATGAGTGGCACTTATTGATCCCCAATAGCACCCCTCCGTGTCACGGTCCAAGCGTATAATATTAAAATCGTGGAAAGAGAGATCATCTCGCGAAGAAAGTCTTCCGTTGGAAATCCCGGAAATCCACATTTTCTACAGAAAATATTTAATTTTCTGGTACAATCTACGAACCCACGACCTTCTTCGTGACAATTGAAGCATACTCCAATTTTCACATGAATATATGCTTTAACTATTCTCTGCAGGGTATTTGTTACGCTAGGTCCAGGAACTGGACTTTTGGATACTCATCATTTTCGGACCAGAAACATTCTCATCTCTAATTTTCTTTTCCTGTATGCTAGATTCCCATTTTTTCCATAATTGCTTTGCACTGTTATCATATTTTTGTTTTGAAAATTCTTTAATTTTTTTTCTAGGATAATTATTATTTTTAGACCTGTTGGAATCGGAATTGGTTTTCCATTGCTCCAACTCATCGATTTGAGACGTGTGCGGTAAAAATCTGTTTTCATTGCGTTGATATAAAGTCCAATTTATTGAGTCGAATTTTTTTCCAAACTCTTTTATTTTAGCAATGGTACAAACATTAGCAGCGAGCATGGCATTTCTGCAGTCTCCCCGTGTATTGCGGAATAAAACATCAAATTGTCTTTTTTCCTCCCAAGGATAAGACATGCAGCGGAAGATCCGGACCATGTCCAAGTAATAGTCCTAAAACTTCTCTCTAGGACTTTGTTTTTGATTATTCGCTTGACGTTCGTACACATAATCGATATCGATTGGTAAGAACTCATTTTTCAATTCCTCTACTAGTTTCTCCCATGTTCCTAATTCATTGTTACCATTTACTTCTATAAACCACGATCTCGCTTTCTGTGTGAACAAATGATGAGCACATTGAAATAATTCAATTTCGGAAAAACCTTCTGATCGAGCATTGAATTCTATCTCCTTCAAGAATTCGTTCAATTTTCTCCCGTTATCCATTCCATCGTAACGAATGTTCCATTTATGAATGGGCAAACGATTTCTACTGTCTATCACCCTATCTCTACCATTTGAACCTGTCTCACCTACCTGTCGAACCTGTTTATTCAGAGATTTACTATGAGGACTTTCTAACGAATTGTTCCTATCATTTAACCATGTCAGGAAATCTGCTGGATTTGATCTAGGCTTTTCCAACAGCCTGTTGAAATTCAGATATTAATCGATTCTGGTACTATTATGATTATCGTGTTTCTCTTCAGCGCGCTGTTTCGATTCTAAAACCTACATTCTCCGGCAATCATAGCTAAACTGTTCACATCCCCTTCCTCCTCTACTTGGCTTCTAAGCCTTTCCATTCGGAAAATTATGTGAATCAGTCTGGTTTTGAACGATTGTTCAGGTGCTTTCTGATTCTTACGACATTGTAGATGATTTTGGATAGCACTAAGCTTATCACTGCACACTTCCAATTCTTCTAAAATTGAACAATGTTAAAAATGATGTACAATATTCGATTGACCTTTCTCTTCTTTCAGATGACTTCGCAAAGATCTCTCGAGTTGATAGCGAGGACCATTTTGCTTAAATTTTCGAACTTTCAGTTCATGGTCTAGCTCATCAACCGTCAAATTGGCAGTGTTCAACGCATAGTACTGCCCCAACAAATGGGACATCTCCACTTTTAAAATTACGGAAATCAGAGAACTTCACAAAATTTAAAAATTATCACACAATTCAATCACTCAATATAACAATTCGCAAAACAATTTAAAACACCTTTAATAAATATAATTGTAGAATTCAGTAAATAACATACAACAATTATACACAACGAGACAAATTTTAATAATTGTCAATTGTTGAGATAAAAAAAGATGGTGGATAGTTAATGCTCACTTTTTGTTAAATTAATAAATTCTAATTATGCGTTTTCTTTTCAGCTCCTCCGAAATATGCACTGCACAGGTGAAGATTATTCCCGGAGTAAAAATATCACAGTTTTAGGGTTACTTGTAACTTTATTCAAACGGTTTTTCTTACAAATGGCGGTCGTTTCTTTCTCCTAAGAACTCCTAGACTCCTCAAATCAAAATGGTTCTCGAAAGATTCCACTAAATTGCGAAGCAGGTGTGTGATTTACGTCAGCTTTTGTTCGAAATTTCAGGAAATTTTCCCAGATACTTCTGCAAAGACAGATCGTCGAATTTTGAAGTGTGTCCCTTGCGCAAATAGTCTATGCTATTTTAGTTGGGCGCCAAAGTGTAAGTTGTCTGCTTGGGTGCCTAGTGGCACACAAAAAATTCCCTGTATAAATTACTCAGGGTCGGTTTACGTACGACTACGCGGTCAGGGAAACACCTAATCCGTGCAATCACGCAACTTTTCCACCCACTTCCTTAGCCTACACTCACCTTTCGTTTCCGAGAGTCTGGGCCAGGGCGGCCCAGTAGACGGTAGACGACGGACAGTGGCGTCTCGGGTACCTCTTTGACGTCGAGGAGATCTCTTTCAACCACTCGCGAACTATTACTTCAATCACGAGCACTCGCGAAACCGTACCACCAAACTTCTCCTTTGCAAAACCGCCTTTTAATCACGCGGCTATTCGCGATCTGTTCGCGTGACACTTGGTCAAATCCAACCGTTCGGTACAAAGGGTTCTTTAGAAGTTTTTGGGCATTCACCTTAGCCTCTGGTGAATACCCTCCGGGTCCGTACTCAGGTGCCGTGGTTCCGCTGTCATACTTGGTCATAAAAATAGTTCCACCTAGTGGCGGGTGTCCGGGCCTCCGGGTAGCGCATGGGAAGTGTAGCGTCGTCTCGTTGTTGTGAGCGTGGCATGAAGCGGTGAAATATCACGTTCATGCACGATCAGGTATTTCCCATGTTATTACATAACTTAAATACGAAAAAGACGCGCTAGTTTTGTGCATCTCACCATTGTACTTATACCAACAGTTACAAAATATATATGGCGCCATTTTGTGGTGGCGGTTATTTTGGATTTGCATTTTTCAAAAATAACTGTGTTCTACTGGTGAAGCCCTTTCATTTGATACCATCAATATGATGGGATTTTGAGAAAATAAGCAGTCCGCCATTTTTCGGGTTCTCAAGACAATGGAATACTTAGTTTTATAATGATAGCAGAGATAAAGTTGTGTTGACAAGAAGGGGGTAAAATTTCTATTATTAAATTCGTCACCTAGCACGATTCGGAAGTGTACCAAATGTGCCATTTGTGCCATTTGTGCCATTCGTGCCATTTGCGCCATTTGTACGATTTGTGCCATTTGTGCCATTTGTGCCAATCTGTGCCAAGCTGTGCCAACCATGCCAAGTGTACCATGACACAGCTCTGTGCCGTACCAAGTGGTACAGAATTTCATCGTGCCATGGTACGTGCAGTGCCAATGGCACATGCATATTACATAGGAGACATCTCGTTTAGGATCACAGAGGGCGGTTTTCATCATATCTCGTCCCACTTCAGTATCTTTTATCTGAAACGCGCCATCCAACGACTGCTGACCGTCCTTCTGTCATCATCACTCGGTAAACACTGATGGAGTGAACAAACGATACCCAACAACCAAACAAAACAGCCCTTTTTTGGGCCACCAAATCATTATCAAAAAGTTTAAAGATGATATTTTGTTTTGTGCAAACCAATGCCGTTTGTTTGCACAAACAGGCTCTTGGTGGCACCGTTCATCCGCGCTTTCTTTAACCCATTTTAGGCCAAGCGTTCGAAAAATCGAACAGCGACGTTGATAATTTTTCATGTCTTTGTAATGGAACCATATGGTAATGGTTGCACCAAAAGATCGAAAGACCACTTATATCGATTTCATTCAATTTTGAGTAACTTTATTGGATAATAAATTCGATTTAAAGCAAGTATGTTTGGATGGTGTTTTCAATTTCACTTAAAAAACCCAATAAAATACAAAAATATGTGAACTTTTCTACAGTAATGTTAAGACAAAAGGACATACATTGTGATATAGAGCGATAATCATTCGCTTGAGCCTCCTACAGGAAAATAACAGCCGGGGAAAATGAGTGTTCGAAAAATCGAACGTTGGCCATAACGAACATTTTTTCTGCTGAATCAACACCAACACATCTAACCTCCGCTGTGCATTTTGATTTGTTTACTTTAGAAGACGGAAGGTTTTTCATTTATTATTGCTTTTTCAATTGTGAATGTTTGCAAATATCGATTAATTTAGCAAACATTATTGAAAATCTGTATGATTTTTTTGTCCGTAATAACTTTAGGTGATAGCGGCCCGTAGAATTTGTTTTATGGAGGAGCTGGAGAAAATGATCAGTAGGGCAAAAGGGGGGAATTTTACCACCTAAGCAAATCGCCTCATATTTCCAAACCAATACGATATAATTAAAAAATGTCACATTGTATACTGAGCTACACTTGTTTTCTCTCAATAAATAATGTTTAATCATTATATAAAGCTTCAATCTACCAAATATATCATAAAATGAAAGAGATGATTTTTGGACATTAAAATTTGATGCGGGGTGATTTGGACCATCAGTGGGGTGATTTGGACGTTCAGGGAACCCAGGATACGATATACCGTACTGACAGGTACATTTTCTTCCTTAAAATGTACCACCGTGAACTTTTTTCCTTGCTGAAAATGCGTTTCGTAGAACCGTACAATGCGTTCGCGGAGCACGTGCTGTTTCGACGCCATCTTTGCTTTGACTAAAATCAAACTAACAAAACCAAACACGCCTACTGTTTCTAGGGAGCCCAAAGAGCAATTTTCTTGGAGAAAGAAAATTTTACGCTCTTTATTTGAGTTACTGAAAGGTATTGAAAAAATTCTCATTTTTTATTTAACACCTGTTACTGCTACGGATTGGACTCGAAACACAACGTAGGACTACATTGGTAAGCGCCAACAAGGGGTGGTCCAAATCACCCCATATGATCAAATCACCCCGTGTTACCCTACTTGTAACGAGGATTCTAATGAGATTGTCTGTGTGAATATTATTCTGCCAGACCTACCTACCATCTATGCCATTCTTTTTTCGCAGTATTTGGTAATTCGGGAAATGGATAATTGTGGAGACTAATTTTTAAGCATTGACATTTCTCCACAGTTAACAATAAAAATAACAGCATATGCTTTCGTTTGAAAGAAAAAGTAATTAGTTAAAATTGCTAGTAATTAGTTAAAATTACATGAAATAAGAAATGCCACATCTCACCTTAGGTGGATGGATTTGGGTTTATACTTAGAAACCTCCATTCTCCTGTTCTTGTTCTTCCCGGAATCCAAAATTGATGCATTCATGAGTACCGTATATTTGCTAATTGAAGTGACTTTTTGTTCGCAGTATGTTTGTCCTTGCACAAAAAAGTGCGGGTTTCGGCCAATGTTCGATTTTTCGAACAGTCATTTCCCGGAAAATGGAAGATGGGAAAAAAATAATTCTTGAACATTGTAGTTCCTTTAGCGTCAATAATCGAAATTACACCAATGGCTTTCGTCAAAAAAATATTTTTTACAGCTTGGTCGTTAATGGGTTGAGACTTCAAGCCGCGTGCCTTAAGTTGTTGAAGATTTTGTTTGAAAAGCACAGAACAAATATGTGGAAAAATGGTAATGCTTCCAATTTACGACAACTTTAATACGGAATCGGAATGTACTGCATACCAAAAATTTAAAAAAAATTCCGATTAGATTGGTATTAAAATCATCAAAATTTGTTTGCAGCGAAAAAATGTTTCATGATTTGGCACAAGAATAGCCATATTCCTATACCTAAACAGGGTAACGCTCTTAGATGAAATTGGTCATGCGATTATTAAAAAATGTAATTTTGGGGCAGATTGGAGAATTGTAAAATTGTACTTTGTTTTTGTTTTACAGATTTCTCTCATGAAAAACCCCCATGAAGAGCAAAGTAAAATTTCACTTTCCAAAAACAGTGTTGTTTCAGATTTTAAAAACGATATCACACGAATATTGTCACGAGCGAAGTCAACATTCTGTCAGCATAATATTTCCTTTTCGAATGCGCTGCTCTCGCTAAGACGAAATGTCGATGCCACTGCCAGTGCAATCATTGTTATCAGTCTTTTCGCTTCCAAAAGTTCGTCAACCTCTGCTCTCTGCTCAGTTGAAAGATGCCACCGGTTACTCACCAGCACAAGGGTCGTTATCTACCCCCCCAATCGCTCTAGGCGGGCGAAGAATCAAGCGCGATGAGATAGACGATCCTGGGTACTTCTGAGTTTCATGATACGCTTCGTGGAATTGGAATGGGAACCTAATTAATGTTTATTTTATCGTAATTAAAATTATTCGGATGAAGAAACATCTCTGCGGAGAGCAGCTGACGAATTCATTATCCCAGCTCCGTGACAGGAGACAGCTGTAAAACAAAACCAATCCAAATCAACTGTAACACTCATTATGTACTCGAAACATTAAATTTCTTCTTTAGTAGAATTAGTTGAAAGTAACGTGAATGGAACCGGCTCAATCGACTTTCTAATAATATCAGCAGGTGATGGCATTGCTAAACGCAGTCTGCCTCAGCAGACTAACATATGCAGAGGGTATCCAAGCTAATCACGTATTTCAATTTGCCCTGGACGTAAATTGAAATTCACGCTCTCTAAATTGTAGCTGCTTCGCCATGTCGCCTCCAGGGATCGAGCTGCCACCAGAGCTTAGAATAATGCATTCTTCTCCGCACGACAGCATCCAGTTCGCATACTCAGTAGAGGAAAACTGCTGCTCCAACGCAATAAATCAATTCAATGAGGCATAAATTTTACATTATCGTGTGCTTCGCGCGAGCCGCCTTCTCTCGAAAATCATCCATTCGCTGGCAAAAGTAACGAAACGGCTGCAGCTTTCGATCTTAATCCCAATTTTGAGTAATAATGCAATTTCGTAATGTTCTTAAGCACGATTTCCCATACCCGCAGCGGAAGGATAGGATTCAGTTCTTCCCCACTCCAAATCAAAAATGAGTTTGTCTGCCTGTGTGTGTGTGTGTGTGGGTGTGAGGGGGAGGGAAGTCACTCGAGAAACGAGAATTCCATTTTCGATGCACGAGCAATCAGAATTCGAGACTGTATATGCATTCTCATCATCAGATGACGACATTTCGCAGGCAGTCGGAAATCTCATTTTCTTTTACCCCATTGAGTGGGGGAGGTGAATGGGGGGAGATAAACTATAGTTTTCTAGGGCCCGCATACGGTACGTGGCATACAAAAGCCAAATTTAAAACCGAAATGATCTCGACGAAATTTATCGACGGAACATGAAAATGTGGAATTTATCGATTTCGGATTGCACTGGAGGACGACGAACAGCAGGGAGCCGTTGCACCGCAGACGAATTCTGAAAATTGGGCTTCACAGAAAGATTCATTCGATTTGATAGAAGAATGCGCGTATGAAGGTAGGGTGTTGCTAGTGCCTTTAGAACGCCGTAAATTCAACCTTAGATTCTTTGACTTTTCATTCTCCATCGCAGATCTTTTAATTGATTTGTTAAACGAACATATTTTATTTATCACAAATTTTGATGAAAATTATTTGCAACTTTTTGTTTTTCTTTTGTTTCTGCATTATTAATTTTAAAATTTTACGTTAATTAAGATTAAAGCAACATGCTCTAAGTATCATGCGAGATAATTAACACTGGATCTACCGACCGGTCAAACTGAACAATTGTATTAATTGTTCACAAGATTTTGTCTTGAAATTTTATTTTATACAAGCTGATACGGCAAAATTCGTCTCGCCCAAAATGGATATGAATACTTTCAAACATTCACGTTTCCTTACTGAGCGAACGTTTGTGGATTCAATTACAGAACTATTCTTTGATTGATCATCTAATAGATCCTGTATAATTTTCGTTTACTATAAATTTCCTAGTACTTCTACCAAAACTTGTCATTATTTTCGTCAGAATTTGACGAAATTTTATGTTCAGACACAATTCTTGTTCAAGATTCTTCAATTATTTGCAAAAAACATGTTTCTCCGTTACATGGAATTTTCTTGATTTTGTACAAAAAAATATAACTCAAAAACTATAACACCTACCAAACTTGGGTCAAATGATGAAATGTAGGAAATTATTTAAATATTCATAAAAAAAATCCAAAATTTTTTCGAAAAAATTTTTTGCTCAAAAAACATTATTTTGAAAATTAAAATTAATGCACAAAGGGCTTGGCCGGGTAAGGGAGTAAAAAGTCAATCAAATCACTAGCTGTAAATATTGTATAGGATATTAAATAAGAAATTTCGGCGGTTTATTTGAGCCCCTATGTGGTTTAACATAGGATCTATAGTGAAAAACGTACTTTTTCGTTTATTTCACGCCATCCTCAAAAGCTTCGAGATAAAAATTTGAAAAAATACTACGGTGTATCAAGAAAAATTATCAAAAAAAAAATTCATCAAAAATTTAAGTACTAAAAAAAAATTGAAATTTTGTATTGTTTTTTTTTTGTGATTTAGAGATTCAGTACAATTCTAATTCATATTTAAATGTGTTCCTACGGCTTTTCTAGATATATGTGATTTTTTTTAGATTTTTTTCAGTGTTGCGCGGTACAAAAAAAAATTTGTTTTTTATATTTCCAAAGGGTCTGGCTGGGAAAGAGAGTAAAAAGACGGGTGGGTAATGTCGGGGACATAACCGGAGTGACGTAGGACTATACAAAGGGGACAGCTTTTGCTAAATATATATTTTAAATATATTGTTTTATTTTCTTCTCCTACGTGAATACCTACCTATCTACCTGAAAAATGGATTAGTTTACTGTTTACTCTGTTTATTTTTTTGCGTTTTTTTACAAACTTTCTCAATTTTTTCTCACTGTCTTATAGTTGATTCTTGATTTTTTTCCGAAGGCTTTGTACTTATTAAATGTTCAACGCCGGGTATCTTTCGGCGTATGCACATATCGTACAATCAAAATGATGGCTGTGATAGGGGATGCATAGGTGGTCATCAGCTCATTCACTATCATATATTTCACTATTGAGCACATTACCGTACCTTAAACTGTTTCCGTGTTTCGGAGACGAATGAATTGTAAGATTCGTAGTCTCCGCAAACAAAGTAAATAAAAATAAAAAAGAGCTGAGGTTTTGGAGACGAACTCTACGATCTGTCGAGAAATAAACGAGCTATAAGCGTTCTGAAAAACCAACAGTAAATACAGGGACGGATGACCTTCGGATTAAAGTCCTTTAAAATAAGAACAGAGCAGCAGGAAATACATAGCTCATCATGTTGCTCCTTAGTTATTTTTCTATACAATACAGATGTCAGTCAATTTTCAACATCAGTTATCAACCAAAGAAAGCAGTTCTTGCTACCGAGAGAATTCGTTAATGCCATCCTGCATACAATGTGTTGTAATTTGAAGCCACTTTTAATTCGGAAACCATGCATGGGTTTCTGAAAACTGAATGATCAATTTAAAAGACCCCAACCACCAATAAGTTCAAGAACAAGCACAAACAAAATAAATCAGTTTATATTATATGTCATATTATGTCACTTTAGAATGCATTGGTATTGTGAAAAACTTTTAATAACTCTTCTTTGAAAGGCTTAATGGCCCTGAAAAGCGCCGTGTTTTACGGTGACTGGTTTTGCCACCAAAGCAGTCTATATAAACAAACTTTTTCCTTCTTCTACCTGCTTCCGTTTTGCGATTGCGTTTGCCACTCGCTGAAACTAGTGGTTGCCACCGAACCGAATGTGCTCTGTTCTTTAGAAAGGGTTTTCTTATTGTTGTGAGCAGCTTTGCAAGCTAACTCGAGCATTCCGGCGGCCGAAATTCTATAACCGCTATTAGATATATTGGTGCTCCGGCACCAATCCGTTGATGCGATGTGATGTGGAACGATGCCATACAACCACACTGATTTACGGTTTGAAAGAGATAAAAATATTTTTCATCGATCGATCGAGAGTTCAAAACTAAGGACCCTCATTGACCATCTTTGTGTTGTTACAGAATAGCTACGTCCACGCAACAATCATCAGCGATGGAGATCGATCCACGGTCGAAATAAGATCGATTCATCCATACAACTGCTCTGCTCTGCAAGACACATCGGGCTACTGTTCTATAAATAACTCAACAATGATCATTCAACTGTCTCCGCTGTCCGGTGGTCCAACTGGATAATGGAAGAACAGAAAGAATACTCTTACGCCTAAATGGTTACTGTGTGAATGTACCATATGTAATGGAATAGAAGGAATACTGGCGAATGGCAACTGTGTAATGTGCTAATTATAGATATGATAACCATGTGACATGTACACGATTAAAATTCGGCTCTGTTACAGCTAAAATGCTAATGAGCCTTAAATAAATAAATGGGGTAAAAAAAATGAATTTCATTTTTTAATCTATTTTTTTCCAGTGTCATTTTTCCAAAACTAATTCCAATTTCCAATTTGACCACAATTTTGTAGGTATCATAGTTTTTGAGTTATGAATTTTTGTGAGAACTCAAGAAAACAATGTTGGCCCTTTTCAAAAAGTAATCTAATTTGCTTTGAATATTTCAAGTATGCGAAATTGCTCAAATGACCAATGTCTTTACACCCAGAACACCCACCTACAATCTTAGATGTTGCTGCCAATGACCAGTCGAGTTGGCGTGAAATTCGTCAATGTGATGTTAAAATGAAACCCATCCCACAAAGAATGTCAGCATTTCCATTATTCTACTATTTATGACATAAAAGTTCAGTAAATTTACATTCAAAAATAAATGGTTCAGAATTTGAGACAAACGATAACTTAGTGAAATTTCATAAATTTTTAATCATAAAGTAGGGGAAGGGCGGTACATACGGACACCTTAAGTAAAAGTTCATTTTTTTGTTGTGAATTTTAATTAATTGTAATTATATTTATTTATAATTTTTAATTTTATATTTTAATTATAAAATATGTTTTGAAATTCATGTTGATTTTTTTTTTATCCAAAATATATATTTTATTAAGGCTCATATGGCGTCAGCCTAACGGGGCCGGGAGTTCAATATTTTGACAATGTTTGCTTACAACTATGTTAGTAATATGTAACCGATTACTCGCGGTTGACTCGAGGTTAGTATTACAAGTGTTCTCATAATTGGTATGTCGCAGTCTTCGATGCTCTGTACGTGTGCCCGACATGGGATACTTCCTATTGGGATGCAGCTGACCATTAATCAGCAACGCCCCCCTAATCTGTACCCCATATCTAGCGTGGTGCGTCTTTCTCGACTCGAGGAATCCAGGATAAAGGGTGTGTCAAATCAAATTGCATCACGGAAAAAACGCTGTAGAAATTCGCCCAGTAGACCGATCCTTCTGAAAATTTTAGACAGTAAAATAAAAACTATTAAACAACTTTTGGCATTTTCTTTTTATTCATATTTCGAGCCCAAGCCCGTATGCTCGCACCTTCCTCTTTACCCCGTCCATAAGGTTTTGTACAACGTCAGGTTGTAGTTTTTTAGAACAGAAAACCATTTTCTCTTGAAGTCCGCCTCCGATTTGACAACTTTTGGGTTCTTTTGGGTTATGAAACAGGCCCTCCTGTTTCATAATCGCCCAATATTTCTCTATTGGGCGAAGCTCCGGCGCGTTGGGCGGGTTCATTTCCTTTGGCACGAAGGTGACCCCGTTGGCTTCGTACCACTCCAACGCGTCCTTTGAATAGTGGCACGAAGCGAGATCCGGCCAGAAGATGGTCGGGCCCTCGTGCTGCTTCAAAAGTGGTAGTAAGCGCTTCTGTAGGCACTCCTTAAGGTAAACCTGCCCGTTTACCGTGCCGGTCAACACGAAGGGGGCGCTCCGCTTTCCGCTTTTTTTTTCACGACTTGCCACACCATGTACTTTTTGGCAAACTTGGATAGTTTCTGCTTGCGAATCTCCTCCGGAACGCTGAATTTGTCCTCTGCGGAGAAGAACAACAGGCCCGGCAGCTGACGAAAGTCAGCTTTGACGTAGGTTTCGTCCATTACCAGGCAATGCGGCTTCGTCAGCATTTCGGTGTACAGCTTCCGGGCTCGCGTCTTCCCCACCATGTTTTGCCTTTCGTCGCGGTTAGGAGCCTTCTGAACCTTGTATGTACGCAAGCCCTCCCGCTGCTTGGTCCGCTGGACGAATGAACTTGACAAATTCAGCTTATTGGCGACATCCCGGACCGAACTTCTCGGATCACGTCGAAACTGCTTAACTACGCGCTTGTGATCTTTTTCACTGACGGAGCATCCATTTTTGCCGTTCTTCACCTTCCGGTCGATGGTTAGGTTCTCGAAGTATCGTTTTAGTACTCTGCTGACCGTGTATTGGACGATTCCCAGCATCTTACCGATGTCCCGATGTGACAACTCCGGATTCTCGAAATGAGTGCACAAGATTAATTCACGACGCTATTTTTCGTTCGACGACATTTTTCCAAATTTACGAAAAATTGACAGTGAAGCATGGCCAACGTGATCTATACACTCTTATCTGATTATAAGCGAAAGCTGAAGATATAATTCCTAAAAATTAAATTTCTACAGCGTTTTTTCCGTGATGCAATTTGATGTGACACACCACTTAGAATGGTCACTAGCAGGCGCAATCATCAGCTCGTGTAGAGCTGTCATGAGCGGTACAACCTTTGGCTCTTGTTGAATGATCAGTGGACTGCACAACCTTCGGCCCGTGCATCTGTAAAGAGTTTGTGTATGTATTGCCGCGACTAAGTAAAAATTTATCGATCGGATAGGATATGAAACGGGGACACAACGAAGGAAACATCATTAAACGTTGACATCGGCGTTTCTGAGGAACAGGTATAGATGAAGCAGAAGATCAGGATCCCGGCTACCTAAGATATCCCGGACGGGGATATCCGATTGTCTGCCTTGTGCTCTCAGTGCTCTAGAGAGCTGAGAGCGAGCAGCATGGAACCGGATACACGACCAGACAACATGCTCGATGTCGTGGTAGCCATCGCCACAATCACAAAGATTGTTTGCTGCGAGCCCAATGCGATAGAGATGCGCGTTTAGGTTGTAGTGATTGGACATAAGCCGAGATATTACGCGAATGAAATCACGACTTACATTCAATCCCTTGAACCATGCACTCGTCGAGACCTTAGGGATAATCGTGTGTAACCAACGACCGAACTCATCACCACTCCACATGCGCTGCCAACTTACGAGCGTATACTGACGAGGAATGTGGAAAAATTCATTATAAGCAATTTGCCTTTCAAAAAGTGTGCCTTCTAAAGCACCCACCTTAGCTAGCGAGTCCGCTTTCTCATTCCCCGGAATCGAGCAATGAGAGGGAACCCATGCTAAGGTAATCTTGAATAATTTTTCGACCAAAACACTTAATAGTTGTCTTAATCTTGTTAGGAAATAAGATGAGCGTTTATCAACTTTCATTGAGCGGATTGCCTCTATTGAGCTGAGACTGTCTGAAAAAATAAAATAGTGGCCGATGGGCAATGTTTCAATGATCCCTAATGCGTAATATATCGCACCCAGTTCAGCGACATACACGGAACAAGGATATGGTTGGAGATGTCTGGTGAAGGGTGCACGTCGTGGGTAAGGTACTCATGGTATAATGACATAAAACCTGACTGAGGAATCAGTTGGAGTAGATTTTCGAAGTTATCAATCACCAATGGATTCATGATCTTGCAACGGATGAGAAATCTGTAGGATAATTCTGTGAACCGAAGAGTAAGCGGGGGTACTCCTGCCAAAACTTCGAGACTCATCGTATGTGTCGAATGCAAACACCCCATGGCTATACGCAAGCAACGATATTGTATTCTCTCCAGCTTGAGAATATGAATCCTGGCAGCTGATCGGAAGCAAAAACTGCCATATTCTAACACTGATAATATCGTTGTTTTGTACAACTGAATGAGGTCTCCTGGATGGGCACCCCACCATGTTCCGGTAATTGTTTGGAGAAAATTGATTCTTTGCTGGCATTTCTGTTTCAAATACGCAATGTGTCTCCCCCAGGTACACTTAGAATCAAAATATACACCCAGGTATTTGAAAAACATAGAGTGTTGGATCGTTTTGCCGGATAGGTGAAGCTGGAATTGGGCGGGTTCGTGCTTCCTAGAAAAAACGACCATTTCAGTTTTCTCCGTAGAGAATTCGATACCCAGCTTGAGGGCCCACGTGAACAGATTGTTCAGGGTATCTTGCAACGACTTTTGCAGAGCGACGGGATTAGTACCCGTGATGGAAATAACTCCATCGTCTGCAAGTTGTCTCTAGTTAGACAATTATCCATATCATTGACGTAAAAACTGTACAAGAGGGGGCTTAGGCAGGAGCCTTGTGGTAGGCCCATAAAACTGTAACGAGAAGATTTAGAGCTGCCATGAGAGAAAATCATGTGTTTTTCTGACAGTAAATTGTAAAGGAAATTGTTAAGAATTGGTGAAAGTCCACGATTATGAAGCTTCTCTGAGAGAATTTCCATGGAAACTGAATCAAATGCCCCTTTGATATCGAGAAAAACGGAAGCCATTTGTTCTTTGCGAGCAAATGCGATTTGGATTTCAGAAGATAGCAGCGCGAGACAATCATTTGTCCCTTTACCTCGGCGGAAGCCAAACTGCGTATTTGACAGCAAATTGTTCGTTTCGACCCACTTGTCCAAACGAAGTAGAATCATTTTCTATAGCAATTTGCGAATACAGGATAACATTGCATTCGGCCTATACGAGTTGTGATCGCAAGCCGGCTTGTTGGGTTTTCGTATGGCTATCACTCTCACTTGTTTCCAGTCATGCGGGGCAATATTCAGCTCCAGAAACTTGTTGAACAAGTTCAGCAAACGCTGTTTTGCCAAGTCGGGAAGATTCTTCAACAAGTTGAATTTAATCTTGTCCGACCCCGGAGCTGAATTGTTACATGAGAGAAGGGCAATTGAGAATTCCACCATCGAAAAATTCTCATAATCGCTTTGAAGTGGAATGTCGCGTACGACGTTTTGTGCAGGAACGATGTCGGGGCAAACCTTCCTTGCAAAGTTAAAAATCCAACGGTCAGAGTATTCCTCACTTTCGTTTGTATGGTTCCAGCCACACATTTTCCTAGCCGTATTCCAAAGAGTGCTCATAGCGGTCTCCCTTGACAAACCATTGTCGAACTTCAGCCAATATCCACGCTTTTTTGCTTTAATCAAACCTTTTAGTTTGGCTTCTAGAGCTTGGTACTTCAGAAACCATTCCACTAATCCAGTTTTCCTGAATTTTTTGAAAGCGGATGATTTTTCAAGGTAGACCTTTGAACATTCCTTGTCCCACCGAAGTGATGGAGGACGACGTCGGAAAGTGGTAGCCGGTACACGTTTCTTTTGAGCTTGAAGTGCGCTTTCGTAAATCAAACTCGATATAAAGTTATACTCTTCGAGTGGAGGAAGTTCATGCATTGAAACAATTGATTCAGATATTATTTCCGCAAATGTTCTCCAGTCAATATTCTTCGTGAGATCATACGAAATATTGACTGACTCACGAGAGCTTGATTCATTAGCGATCGATAAAATTATTGGTAGGTGATCACTACCGTGGGGATCTTGGATTACCTTCCACATGCAATCCAGGGATAACGAAGAAGAGCATAGAGATATGTCTAGCATGCTTGCCCGTGCAGGAGGGTTGGCTATTCTGGTTGCTTCCCCAGTATTCAAAACTGTCAATTTGAAGTTGTCGCACAGATCATAAATCAAAGTGGCACGGTTGTCATCGTAGAGTGATCCCCATTCTGTTCCATGGGAGTTAAAATCACCTAAGATTACCCGCGGCTCCGGCATTGCTTCGATAGTATCAAAGAACTGATGGCGGCCTACCGTAGTTCTGGGAGGGATATATATCGAAGCAATGCAGAGGTCTTTGCCATTGATTTGTGTCTGGCAAGCAACAACTTCAATGCCTGATTTTTTAATCCCCAATAGTACGCCACCAAACGAGTCATTTCGATCGAGGCGAATAATGTTGAAATCGTGGAAATTCAGCTCATCGGCTGAAGAAAGCCATGTTTCACAGAGAGAAAATACATCACAGTTAGAGCTGTGAACTAAAAATTTAAACTGATCTAGTTTAGGAATAATGCTTCTGCAATTCTACTGTATTACAGTGGTCAAATCCTTGACCTCTTGCACTGAATCAGGCATCGAGGGAAATGAACGCTGCCAAAAAACCACATTTTTCTTTCAAAAATGTTCTCACAATCGGAAGCAAATATAATACTATGCTTTTAAGAGGGTCGTTTATATTTAAAGCATTTAAAATGTTGTCCACCAGGTCAGAAAGCGCAAGCAAGCCAGATTGTGGTTGTTGCCTCGACCGCGAAAAGGGAGCAGACCTGTTGGGTTGCTCCGGGAAGTGCTGAGGACCCCTGATGCGTAGAAAAACCGCTTAAACCAGAAGATACTTGCTTCGGTCTATTCTCAGCACGTTCGATTCGAGTTTTCATTCCAACTTGGGAAGTTTCGGTCGTCTTTCTGGGGAGTGATGGAAAAGAAGTAATTTTTCTTTTCCTGATGGCACCCTGCGATGTACCGGAACTTCCTGCATTGGAAACGTCAGCAACAGGCTCGTCGTTCTGCAGAATGGAGTAGGGATTGTCCTGAGTCGTTGGAACGGGACTCTTAAGCATTTCTGCATAAGTCCGCTTGGAACGTTCTTTTAAGGAACGCTTGATTTTTTCCCCTCGTTGTATGTACACCGGGCATTGAGTAAGATCATGAGGAGTCCCGCCGCAATGAAGACACTTGCGCTCTTTCGGGCAAGGATTCTCATCATGGCTCTCTCCACAATCTGCGCAACGTTTTTTGTTGCAACAATAGGCGGCCGTGTGACCGAGTTGCATACATTTGTTGCATTTCATTACCCGGGGTACAAACAACCGAACAGGTAAACGAAGTGCACCTATTGCAACGTAGTTTGGAAGGGCGGAACCCTCAAATGTCACACGAAAAGAGTTTGTCCGATTGAGAACTCTTTTGTCATTTTTAAGTGACACAGATTTCAGTCGATCGCATGCAAGAATCTTCACACTTTTAAGTGAAGAGTTCTTGAAGCGACCGACACCATCGAGTATCTCTTTTCGAGTCAAACCCTTTTCGTTTATTACACCGTCTATTTCAACGTTGCAACAGGGTACGTATACGCGATACTCGATCGCAAAGAGATCACAGCGCGTTATTTCATTCGCTTGGGAGACGACAACTCGTAATTTGTCTAGCCCCTTCCGAGTAATCTCGGTAACTTCGGAAAATTTCTGTGTCAACTCTTTTGAGATGCGAATGACGTTAAGAGGTTTGGATTTTCGTCTGAAGTATACGATAAATGGGCCTTTGGCGCCATCAGGGTATTCTTTTAGACGAAAATCCTGCTTCTCGTCTTTTTCCTCATCTTCAGAGCTTTCTATCTCGTAAACAGAATTTTCCTCCTCATCTTCTGTTTCATCCTCCTGCTCTTCAGGAGAAGGTTCATTATCTGATATATTCTTTGGCGTGGATGGGGGATCCTCCCCGCCCTCTGCCATATTAATAAAAACGAAGAAGTAGACAACTGTTCGATATGAACAGAATATAATTATTTGGAAAATATAAATTAGTAAAAGAAATTATATTTCTATATTAGTTATTGTTGAAAATTTTATTTATTTCAATTTTTGTTATTATGTGTAATTTGAAAATGAAAAAAGTTCCAATAATAGTTCAACGGTGATGTATCAATATGGACACCCCTAATGTCAACGCTTGCCGATTTGGTAAACACAAAGTTTAAACAATGGTGTAAATCGTGCACAGAAGTTATACAGAATGATGGAAGAAGAAAGAGGAAAATAAACTTCTACTTGCCGCCGCTGTGTAGCGTGTGTGATGATGTGTCTTGCTGCCGGATTGTCTCGATAGCGCACCACTTTTTATGAGCTTTACTTCGCTCGCAGCGCACCAGATGAAAAAATACACACTAGAAACGGATGTAAAAAAACACCTGTATCGGATCAAATATAGGTTCGACCGATCTGCTTGCGAGTTGTCGAAGCAATGGTTTTAGAGATCTTCAAATAGGCCTTAAGGGAGTATTCTAGTGTAGAAATTTGAAATAAGTCAATTTTTTTCCGTCGTATTTCTTTAGTTTAGGCATTCAAGAATATACTCAAGAAAGGACTTATCGCAAATCCTATTATTTCCCGAATTAGAGCCATTTTAGTTTTGTGGTATCTAACGTGTTACGGCCATAACAATGAACTTCAAACGAGTTTTTCTCGAAACTGGTTTTTTTTTCAAACTGGCGTACACGATATCTCAAGTTCAATTGAACCGATTAATGTTGAAATTATATGGATACAACCTGCAAGCAGCAGGGGGTCTTC